>NC_090759.1:37598540-37599990 GCF_036898095.1 Palaemon carinicauda
CATGTTGCATAAGATTTTTCACAACTCTGACCATCCTTTACATTCAGATCTCCCTGGACAATTCTATCCTGTTCGTAATACTAGGCAGGCAGTTAATTCTAAATAGCCAGGCCTTCTCCATCACGAGGCTCAATACTACGCAGTACTCTAGAAGTTTTATTCCAGCTGTGACCAAGTTGTGGAATGATCTTCCTAATCGGGTGGTTGAATTAGTAGAACTTCAAAAGTTCAAAGTTGGAGCAAATGCTTTTTTGTTGACCAGGCGGACATAGTCTTTTTATAGTTTATTTATGACATATTTGTTTTTTGATGTTGTTGATAGTTTATTATATGACATGTCTGTTTTGACGTTGTTTCTTATTTTAGAATGATTTATTGTTAATTTGTTCTCTTCATTTATTTGTTTCCTTATTTCCTTTCCTCACTGGGCTATTTTTCCCAGTTGGAGCCCCTGGGCTTATAGCATCTTGCTTTTCCAACTAGGGTTGTAGCTTGGATAGTAATAATAATAATAATATATATATATATATTTATATATATATAATATATATAATATATATATATATATATATATATATATATTTATATATATATATTTATATATATCTATATATATATATATTTATATATATATTTATATTTATATATAAGCTATATAATATATATATTATATATATTATATATATATATATATATATATATATATATATATATATATTTACTCTCAATAAACTTATTTTTTCCAAAGAATTACTCATATCTTCTTATAGGTCTTATTTGCTTATTTTATACAAGCATTTCGAAAGTGGATTAGCAACTAATTATTGGAAAAAAAGTAAAAAATTAAAATAAATTACTTATATTATTTTTCTGAATCATCTAACTATTAATCTCCCAATTTAAACATCTATTTTTTGATTAATGAAGATAATCAAAATTATACCTAAAATCAATAAAAAATTTTATGATAGAAATAAACATAGATATTAATAGTTATACATATTGTAAAGCCAATATGAAGTTTCTAATACATGAAATGAGACCTAAGAGTGCATAGTGTTTTTTAAATAACAAACTCCTTCACCTTCAACTTATTTATCTAAATAGTATTGGAAACAATGAACAATTTCATGAAAAAGTAAGACGAGAGAGAGAGAGAGAGAGAGAGAGAGAGGAGAGAGAGAGAGAGAGAGAGAGAGAGAGGAGAGAGAGAGATGAATAATGAAGGAAAAGTAACCAAAGTAACAGAGGAACTAAAGTTCATGAAAAAAGTGTGAGAGAGAGAGAGAGAGAGAGAGAGAGAGAGAGAGAGAGAGAGAGAGAGAGAGAGAGAGAGAGAGAGAATAAAGAAGGAAAAGTAATAAGAGAAAATTGATTAAAAATAGATGGGAGATAGCCGAGACGACTTAACCAGAATGGAAAAGGATGATATAAAGAGAATGTAAACGAA
>NC_090759.1:37600490-37602990 GCF_036898095.1 Palaemon carinicauda
GTTCACTTTTATTTGACCCACCCTGCAACTATCCAATTTTTTTATATGTTATTCAGTATGTTCTTAGCTATAAAAAAATACAATGTTCTCCAAAAATAACTTGCACATTAATTAGTAATTACTAATTATTAGGCTCCTAATATTCAACAGAATTTAGTTCAATTTCTTGCCACTAGATGGCTCTGCACAGGTTCTTATCCAATAAGAGCATTAGAAACGGAATCTCGTGCTGTTGCCACATCTCTAATGCGCGGTTGCCATATTTCTCTCGGATGCGGAAGATAGCGTGTTTTAAAAGGTACAATTCCACTTTACATCATCATAACTCAACATTATCTCAACTCAAGACATCAAATTCTTTTCCGTTCCTGGTATTTTGCTGTAGTGTTGGTTAAAAAGGCTCGTAACTCAGTTTCGTTGATCAATATTGCATATATATCTGTATGTGTATGTATATGTGTATATATATATATATATATATATATGTATTTATGTATGTATATATATGTATGTATATATATATATATATATATGTATGTATATATATATATATATGTATGTATATATATATATATGTGTGTGTGTGTGTGTATATATATATGTATGTATATATATGTATATATATGTATGTATATGTATATATATATGTATATGTATGTATATATATGTATATGTATGTATATATGTATGTTTATATATATATATATATATGTGTGTGTGTGTGTATGTATGTATATGTATGTATGTATATTTATGTATGTAAATGTATGTACATGTATACATCTATATGTATATGTATGCATGTATATGTTTATGTATGTATGTATATGTATATGTGTATGTATATATATATATATATATATGTACATATATATATATATATATGTATATGTATATGTATGTATATATATATATGTATATATATATATATATAGATATGTATATATATATATATATATGTATGTATATATATACATGTATATATACGTATATATATATGTGTATATAATTTATATATATGTATATATATATATATATATATATAGATGAGGATAGCTTGATACAAGACACCGATTCTGATGATGACATTAACGAGGAAGGCGACCTATGAGTAAGTTGAAAATGATTATAATCTGGCACGATTTTTAGCATGAGGTTGAGCATGAGCATGGACTGAAATGGACATTACTAACAATATTGATTTTAAGAAAAATGTCTTTTACAAAAAGTTACTTTAAATGAAAAAAAAAAAAACACTTCTTATCTAGCACAAACGGAAACTGTATCAGTATTAGGCATATTCCCTGATAGAGAAGACTCATTTTTTAAAACTATATTATGTAATTTGTAAAAAAAATAAAATGTCTATATAATTGTATACTTATCTTAATATCATAGTCTGTCTTTTAAGATATCCTTTTTGGTAAACCATGGACAGAAATTGTGAAAAAAACATTCCTTCAGTGGAGAAAATGTGAATTTCATAGGTTAATGTATTTCGCCTGTAGTGGGTTAATGTGCAACTTTACAGAGGAGAACATTGCATTTTTGGAAAGAGCACCCCAAAATTACTTTAGAACAAGTGTTTTCAGGTAGTTGCGAGGAGGGTCAATCAAACTCATTATTTAGGCATCTTTTGTCAGCATGCCCCACGGCCTATTAGAAGGGACTACAGAATTGGAAGGCGCTACAGAGTTTCAAGCGCCGATGAGGGAAATACAGGGATAGACAAATGAGATGAATGGTGAATTTTAAGATAACTAAAGAAAACAAAGTAAATTTCAGTCTGGTTAAAGGTTTTCAAACATTTCCTTACTAATTCTAATAGTTAGGCGTTCCTCATCATGAGGCTCAATACTACACATTATTCTAGAAGCTTTATTCCAGCTGTGACCAAGTTGTGGAATGATCTTCCTAATCGGGTAGTTGAATCAGTAGAACTTCGAAAGTTCAAACTTGTAGCTGACATAAGTTTCTTTTTATAGTTTATATATGACAGATCCGTTTTAATGTTGTTACTGTTCCTAAATATCTTATTTTAATTATCTATCACTTCTCATTTAGTATATTTCCTTATTTCCTTTTCTCACTTGACCATTTTTCCCTGTTGGAGCCCTTTGGCTTATGGCATCCTACTTATCCAACTAGGGTTGTAGGTTAGCCAGTAATAATAATAAATTTTTCAGCATACAAAGAATTACAAATTATTGAATAAGAAATTGTTACATAATATACAAAATACGTCGATGCCGTTACTTCTAATATAGAAAATCTAGATACCAAAAATTAATTATACAGATAAAAAGGTAATTCACTGAACTAAAACGAAAATAAAATATTGAAGCTAAAAGGTACTTTCGAAAATAAGTCTAATTGAATCAAATTACAAAAACAGTAATGAAATATGACATCTCAAACGCACAGATGTTTACTAATAAACAATTAATCATTACGCATATACACACATTGCCCTAATTAAAGAGAGAGAGAGAGAGAGAGA
>NC_090759.1:37605490-37612990 GCF_036898095.1 Palaemon carinicauda
ATATATATTTATATTTATATATAAGCTATATATATATATATATATATATATATTTACTCTCAATAAACTTATTTTTCCAAAGAATTGCTCATATCTTCTTATAGGTCTTATTGCTTATTTTATACAAACATTTCGAAAGTGGATTAGCAACTAATTATTGGAAAAAAAGTAAAAAATTAAAATAAATTACTTATAATATTTTTCTGAATTATCTAACTATTAATCTCCTAGTTTAAACATCTATTTTCTTATTAATGAAGATAATCAAAATTATACCTAAAATCAATATAAAATGTTATGAAAAGAAATAAACATAGATATTAATAGTTATACATATTGTAACGCCAATATTAAGTTTCTAATACATGAAATGAGACCTAAGAGTGCATAGTGTTTTTAAATAACAAACTCCTTCACCTTCAACTTATTTATCTAAATAGTATTGGAAACAATGAACAATTTCATGAAAAAGTAAGACGAGAGAGAGAGAGAGAGAGAGAGAGAGAGAGAGAGAATAATGAAGGAAAAGTAACCAAAGTAACAGAGGAACTAAAGTTCATGAAAAAAGTTAGAGAGAGAGAGAGAGAGAGAGAGAGAGAGAGAGAGAGAGAAGGAAAAGTAATAAGAGAAAATTGATTAAAAATAGATGGGAGATAGCCGAGACGACTTAACCAGAATGGAAAAGGATGATATAAAGAGAATGTAAACGACTAGAAAAAAAGAAAAGAAAATATAGTAATGAAATAACAAGGAAGGTTAAGATTGGGGCTGGGGGGAAGGAGAGGAGTGGAGGGGGGGGGAGTGCAGGGGGGGGTGCAGGGGGAGGAGAGTAGGGAGTCTTATGGTGGAAGATCCCCTAGTTCGAGAACACTTAACCGATCTCCAAGGGGATTCTCTCTTCACGCAAGTAAGGGTCTAGAAAGAGGGGCAGGGGAGGTCTAAGGGGATTGGCGGGATGTTTCAGGTAGGGGTGGATAACGAGGTGGTAGGGGGATCTGAGGAGAGGGGTAAGAGAATGCTAGAAACGAAGGAGGGGGGTACAGCGAGACCAGAAACTTCCTTCGCCTACTGAAGCGGTCGGGACGGGAGGAGTGTGTCACGTGTTCTTGTGTGTGGGGGCATTGCCTCTTCGGTCTCAAATTGCTCGTTATCCATCCATTAGTAAATTAGAATACTCCTGGTGCATTCATTTGTAGTTTAATTAAGAGAGGAGGGTCTTATAACCATCATTATTCATAATATCTTTTAAGGGGACCGTCCGCTATGGTATGCATTATTTTTTCTAATTGTTCAAAATACACAAATTCTGTTTTAGACATGTATAATACCTTCATCATATATAAATTTCATGTCATTTGATACAAAAAAAAAAATTGATTTATTAGCAAAAATCCTGATTTCAAAAAAATATTAGGTACATTTGTCTCAACTGATATGACACCAATTGTAATAAAAATCGTCATTATTTACAATATCTGTGTCTCATATCTTCGACGTTGGCTGTCAATTTTCCCCATACATAAAGGAGTATTCACAACACTCCTAAATTTCAATTGTAAATACCGCATATATATAAAAATAAATAATCATTTATGTAAATATACTATGATGTATGTTATAATTTGTAAGATTGTAAAGGTATTTCATAACAAAAGATAAAAAAGTTAACATGTCAGTGTCCAGGAACTTAGAAAGTTTGGATCACCAGATATTCCATTGATAACAAAGATCATAGCCAGATCTAGAACTTTATCTATGAAACCTCTGCCTATTGAAGTTCGACAAAATCTTGTAGAAAATGACAAGTGAAGGTTTCTTACATCAATTAGGTTAACACAAATAGAGGTCTTGTGTAAATACCATAAACTTTCCATTGTCTTCTACTATATTGTCTGTGTATTCAGCGAAGAACACGGACGAATATTGCTATATCGTTTCCTTTTGTTGTCAGTGTTGAAAGCTTTTAATCAATAGTATAGAAAGCTTTTATTCAGTAGTATAGTAAGACCTAACTTCATGTAAGCCTAAGCCGCTTATAAGTAAATATCATCATCTCCCCCTACGCCTATTGAGGCAAAGGGCCTCTGTTAGATTTCATCAGTCGTCTCTATCTTAAGAGTTTTTAAATCAATACTTCTCAATTCATTATCTCCTACTTCACGCTTCATAGTTCTAAGCCATGTAGGCTTGGATCTTGAGGTTTTAAATCGATACTTCTCCATTCATCATTTCCTACTTCACGCTTCATAAGTCCTCAGTCATGTAGGCCTTGATCTTCCATCCTATTGAGGGAAAGGGCCTCTGTTAGATTTCATCAGTCATCTCTATCTTGAGAGTTTTTAAATCAATACTTTTCAATTCATTATCTCCTACTTCACGCTTCATAGTTCTCAGCCATGTAGGCTTGGATCTTGAGGTTTTAAATCGATACTTCTCCATTCATCATCTCCTACTTCACGCTTCATAAGTCCTCGGCCATGTAGGCTTGAATCTTGAGGTTTTAAATCGATACTTCTCCATTCATCATTTCCTACTTCACGCTTCATGGTTCTCAGCCACGTAGGCTTGAATCTTGAGGTTTTAAATCGATACTTCTCCATTCATCATTTCCTACTTAACGCTTCATAGTTCTCAGCCATGTAGGCTTGGATCTTGAGTTTTTAAATCAATACTTCTCAATTTATTATCTCCTACTTCACGCTTCATATTTCTCAGCCATGTAGGCTTGGATCTTGAGGTTTTAAATCAATACTTCTCATTCATCATCTCCTACTTCACGCTTCATAGTTCTCAGCCATGTAGGCTTGGATCTTGAGGTTTTAAATCGATACTTCTCAATTCATTATCTCCTACTTAACGCTTCATAAGTCCTCAGCCATGTAGGCCTTGATCTTCCATCTCTTCTAGTGCCTTGATATGTAACAAATTGAGGCAATGTTCAAATAGGTAGCGTCATTTCGACCTATGTTGCTTTCTAGAATCCACTTTCCCATACGTTCCATTCCACATGACTCTTTAACTCCTTTATCTTGCTTCCGTTCTCAGCTTTCGATGTATCAAAAATGCTTGCGGGATATCATTAGAAGTGTCTAGCAAGTGTTCAGACGTCACAAGCCTCCACCAAGGCTAAGCAACACTCGCCATCACCATCTCTATTTCTTAAGATATCTATTCACTTAATGTCAGAAACAACCCCAACTTTTGGTGGGAGTTTTCTGAAAACCTATATTTGAATTACTGTGAAAAAAGATCAGATAAACACAGATACGCTACAAACAAACAAACAGGACGCATAACAAGAAAGGTCTAGAGGAAATAATAAAAGTATATAATTTACAGTGCTACCGCTATATAGTATTTCAACCTATCTTCTGTTGTTACCAGTTCCAGATATTGGTTTCATCTCCCTAGAATGTACTTTAACATACACTGCCTAGAGTATCATCACTTATTGAAAGTAAAGAGACCCTCACTTGGGTTATACTGTAGTTTTGTATAAATCTACACTTGCATGTGTGCAATCTTTCTAACCAACCGATAGACAAAAGTAAACTGATGCTTGTGCAATCCTACTCCAAGTTCGTTAGCTCAGATAATAAAAAAAAAAAAGAGAAAGAGGCGCTGTGGCAAGCGTTGAACTTTTTAACTTGGACCTAAAGCTAGTTCTCATGCCATGTAACTCAAAAATCAATCGAGGAAGACGAAACTTATAAGCCATTCAATGTTTTTCTTTGCATACGAAATCAAATTATTAGCAACTAATATGTTATATGTTCATTGGAACCTGACACGCCTTTGGAAAAACAACGAGTCTGGACAACTTCACTACGGTATTTTTTGTTTTTTTCTAAGACTTTAAAGGCCGCTCATGAATGGTAGAAGCGAGGGACAGTGACGTTCCCCTAGCAAACAGGGCAATGCTCTAGAAACTGACCATATATAAATATGATCAGCGTCGAAGGTCCTTCTCCACCCAAGTTAGGACCAGGGATGGCAAGGCAATGGCTGTTGATGGCTCTCCCAAATCCCAATCTCTAGCTCACAAGGGCGGTGAGGTTACAGCCACCAAAGAGAGAGAGAGAGAGAGAGAGAGAGAGAGAGATGGTATATACATGCATTTATTTGACTTATATATATATATATATATATATATTTATAAATATACACATATATATAAGATATATATGTATATATATTGAAGTATATATATATTATACTAAAGTACACACACACATATATATATATATATATATAGGCTATATACATATAATATATATATATATATACAAATATATATATATATATATATATATATTATAATATATATATATATATTTATATATATATATTTATATATATTTATATTATATATATTATATATTTAATATATATATGTATGTATATATTGTATATAATATATATACATATATAAGTATATATTATATATAATATACATATATATATACTGTATATACTGTATATATATATATATATATATACATATATATATATATATATATATACATAAATATATAATATATATTATATATGTGTATATATATATATATATATATGTGTGTGTGTGTGTATATATATATATATAAATATATATATATATATATATATATTTACATATATATATAATTTGCGTTAATAACTCAGCTTTCTCGGTAATGAGGTTGTTACCCTTATGACCTTCGCGTGCAAACTACCCAAGCAAACTAATTAAATTTCCAAAACTTTATTCTCAATTAATTTCTGGATGTTACTAGAAATTAATTATAAGGACGAAATTATAAGGAGGAAGCAAGACGTATGTGATGAGTTAACATTTTAATTAAAATAAGTGACATTCAAATCACAAGGACATTAGAGAGAGAGAGAGAGAGAGAGAGAGAGAGAGATTCACTGACCAATGTTCTAGAAAAGGCTGGTTAATGAGACATGACTATGAGAGAGAGAGAGAGAGAGAGAGAGAGAGAGAGAGAAAGAGATTCACTGACCTATGTTCTAGAAAAGGCTGGTTAATGAGACATGATTATATGAGAGAGAGAGAGAGAGAGAGAGAGAGAGAGAGAGATTCACTGACCTATGTTCTAGAAAAGGTTGGTTAATGAGACATGATTATACGAGAGAGAGAGAGAGAGAAAGAGATTCACTGACCTATGTTCTAGAAAAGGCTGGTTTATGAGACATGATTATATGAGAGAGAGAGAGAGAGAGAGAGAGAGAGAGAGAGATTCACTGACCTATGTTCTAGAAAAGGTTGGTTAATGAGACATGACTATGAGAGAGAGAGAGAGAGAGAGAGAGAGAGAGAGAAAGAGATTCACTGACCTATGTTCTAGAAAAGGCTGGTTAATGAGACATGATTATACGAGAGAGAGAGAGAGAGAGAGAGAGAGAGAGAGATTCACTGACCTATGTTCTAGAAAAGGCTGGTTAATGAGACATGACTATGAGAGAGAGAGAGAGAGAGAGAGAGAGAGAGAGAGAGAGAAAGAGATTCACTGACCTATGTTCTAGAAAAGGCTGGTTAATGAGACATGATTATATGAGAGAGAGAGAGAGAGAGAGAGAGAGAGAGAGATTCACTGACCTATGTTCTAGAAAAGGTTGGTTAATGAGACATGATTATACGAGAGAGAGAGAGAGAGAGAGAGAGAGAGAGAGATTCACTGACCTATGTTCTAGAAAAGGTTGGTTAATGAGACATGATTATACGAGAGAGAGAGAGAGAGAGAGAGAGAGAGAGAGAGATTCACTGACCTATGTTCTAGAAAAGGTTGGTTAATGAGACATGATTATACGAGAGAGAGAGAGAGAGAGAGAGAGAGAGAGAGAGATTCACTGACCTATGTTCTAGAAAAGGTTGGTTAATGAGACATGACTATGAGAGAGAGAGAGAGAGAGAGAGAGAGAGAGATTCACTGACCTATGTTCTAGAAAAGGCTGGTTAATGAGACATGATTATACGAGAGAGAGAGAGAGAGAGAGAGAGAGAGAGAGAGATTCACTGACCTATGTTCTAGAAAAGGCTGGTTAATGAGACATGACTATGAGAGAGAGAGAGAGAGAGAGAGAGAGAGAGAGAGAGATTCACTGACCTATGTTCTAGAAAAGGTTGGTTAATGAGACATGATTATACGAGAGAGAGAGAGAGAGAGAGAGAGAGATTCACTGACCTATGTTCTAGAAAAGGTTGGTTAATGAGACATGATTATACGAGAGAGAGAGAGAGAGAGAGAGAGAGAGAGAGAGATTCACTGACCTATGTTCTAGAAAAGGTTGGTTAATGAGACATGATTATATGATGAGAGAGAGAGAGAGAGAGAGAGAGAGAGAGAGGAGAGAGAGAGAGAGAGAGAGAGAGAGAGAGATATTCACTGACCTAAGTTATACATATATATATATACAGTATATATATATATATATATATATGTATGTATATATATATATATATATATGTATATATATATATACATATATATATACATATATATATACATATATATATATACATGTGTGTATATATATATATATATATATAATATATAGATAGATAAACAGATATGGATTATATATGTTCATGGGTACATATTTTACCTAATTCTACTTAAAACTACTTTTTTATAGTCTGTTTAAATTACAGCATATAGATTGTCTTTAAACTATCTCTTTTATAACAAGAGTAATAAACAAAAAGACTTAGTTAACCACTATGCATTGTAGAGAGAGAGAGAGAGAGAGAGAGAGAGAGAGAGAGAGACCTCTCCGACCTCGAGCAGCTCAGTGCCTTCCAAGTCCTCCAAAATCAGCAACAGTTGAAGGGCGGTAGAAGCCCGAGACTTAGGTTGAGCTGTTTGTGGGAGCTCTCGAGCACCTATTTTCAGCTTCCTCCCTATGACCTCCTGTGGGAGAAGAAAGCTATTTATATAATACACGCGCATAGGATCTGTTTCCTTCCACGTTGGCCCTCCTGTGAACAATTCGCATATCTTTTTTTTTATGTTTAAAAAAATATATCAATGAGATTTTAGCTTCATTCGTGTGGTGGAAACTGTAGTTTACTCTCGCGAATTTGTAAAAATCAACATCAATGAGATTTTAGCTTCATTCGTGTGGTGAAAACTGTAGTTTACTGTCACGAATTTGTAAAAATTCATTATCAATGAGATTTTAGCTTCATTCGTGTGGTGGAAACTGTAATTTACTCTCGCGAATTTGCAAAAATTGACATCAATGAGATTTTAGCTTTTTCGTGTGGTATAAACTGTAGTTTACTCCTACGAATTTGTAAAAATCAACATCATTGAGATTTTAGCTTCATTCGTGTGGTGAAAACTGTAGTTTACTGTCACGAATTTGTAAAAATTCATTATCAATGAGATTTTAGCTTCATTCGTGTGGTGGAAACTGTAATTTACTCTCACGAATTTGCAAAAATTGACATCAATGAGATTTTAGCTCCATTCGTTTGGTGGAAACTGTGATTTACTC
>NC_090759.1:37617990-37632990 GCF_036898095.1 Palaemon carinicauda
CCTCCTCCTATTTGCTAAGATTCAAAAGTCGTCCTCCCATTTGTTAAGATTCAAAAGTCCTCCTCCCATTTGTTAAGATTCAAAAGTCTTCCTCCTATTTGTTAAGATTCAAAAGTCGTCCTCCCATTTGTTAAGACTCAAAAGTTCTCCTCCCATTTATTAAGATTCAAAAGTCCTCCTCCTATTTGTTAAGATTCAAAAGTCGTCCTCCCATTTGTTAAGATTCAAAAGTCCTCCTACTATTTGCTATGATTCAAAGGTCGTCCTCCCATTTGTTAAGATTCAATAGTCCTCCTCCCATTTGTTAAGACTCTTAAAGTTCTCCTCCCATTTGTTAAGATTCAAAAGTCCTCCTCCCATTTGTTAAGATTCAAAAGTCATCCTCCTATTTATTAAGATTCAAAAGTCGTCCTCCTATTTGTTAAGACTCAAAAGTTCTCCTCCCATTTGTTAAGATTCAAAAGTCCTCCTCTCATTTGTTAAGATTCAAAAGTCGTCCTCCTATTTGTTAAGACTCAAAAGTTCTCCTCCCATTTGTTAAGATTCAAAAGTCCTCCTCCCATTTGTTAAGATTCAAAATTCCTCCTCCCATTTGTTAAGATTCAAAAGTCCTCCTCCTATTTGCTATGATTCAAAAGTCGTCCTCCGATTTGTTGAGATTCAATAGTCCTCCTCCCATTTGTTAAGACTCAAAAGCTCTCCTCCCATTTGTTAAGATTCAAAAGTCCTCCTCCCATTTGTTAAGATTCAAAAGTCATCCTCCTATTTATTAAGATTCAAAAGTCGTCCTCCTATTTGTTAAGACTCAAAAGTTCTCCTCCCATTTGTTAAGATTCAAAAGTTCTCCTCCCATTTGTTAAGATTCAAAAGTCCTCCTCTCGTTTGTTAAGATTCAAAAGTCGTCCTCCTATTTGTTAAGACTCAAAAGTTCTCCTCCCATTTGTTAAGATTCAAAAGTCCTCCTCCCATTTGTTAAGATTCAAAAGTCCTCCTCCCATTTGTTAAGACTCAAAAGTTCTCCTCCCATTTGTTAAGATTCAAAAGTCCTCCTCCCATTTGTTAAGATTCAAAAGTCCTCCTCCCATTTGTTAAGATTCAAAAGTCCTCCTCCTATTTGTTAAGATTCAAAAGTTCTCCTCCCATTTGTTAAAACTCAAAAGTTCTCCTCCCATTTGTTAAGATTCAAAAGTCATCCTCTCATTTGTTAAGATTCAAAGGTCCTACTATTTGTTAAGATTCAAAAGTCGTCCTCCAATTTCTTAAGATTCAAAAGTCCTCCTCCCATTTGTTAAGATTCAAAAGTCCTCCTCCCATTTGTTAAGATTCAAAAGTCCTCCTCCCATTTGTTAAGATTCGAAAGTCCTCCTCCTATTTGTTAAGATTCAAAAGTCCTCCTCCCATTTGTTAAGATTCAAAAGTCCTCCTCCTATTTGTTAAGATTCAAAAGTTCTCCTCTCATTTGTTAAGATTCAAAAGTCGTCCTCCTATTTGTTAAGACTCAAAAGTTCTCCTCCCATTTGTTAAGATTCAAAAGTCCTCCTCCCATTTGTTAAGATTCAAAAGTCCTCCTCCCATTTGTTAAGATTCAAAAGTCCTCCTCCTATTTGTTAAGATTCAAAAGTTCTCCTCCCATTTGTTAAGATTCAAAAGTCCTCCTCTCATTTGTTAAGATTCAAAAGTCCTCCTCCCATTTGATAAGATTCAAAAGTCCTCCTCCCATTTGTTAAGATTCAAAAGTTCTCCTCCCATTTGTTAAGATTCAAAAGTTCTCCTCCCATTTGTTAAGATTCAAAAGTCCTCCTCCTATTTGTTTAAGATTCAAAAGTCGTCCTCCAATTTCTTAAGATTCAAAAGTCATCCTCCCATTTGTTAAGATTCAAAAGTCCTCCTCCCATTTGTTAAGATTCAAAAGTCCTCCTCCTATTTGTTAAGATTCAAAAGTTCTCCTCCCATTTGTTAAAACTCAAAAGTTCTCCTCCCTTTTGTTAAGATTCAAAAGTTCTCCTCCCATTTGTTAAAACTCAAAAGTTCTCCTCCCTTTTGTTATGATTCAAAAGTCCTCCTCCCATTTGTTAAGATTCAAAGGTCCTACTATTTGTTAAGATTCAAAAGTTGTCCTCCAATTTCTTAAGATTCAAAAGTCCTCCTCCTATTTGTTAAGATTCAAAAGTCTTCCTCCCATTTGTTAAGATTCAATAGTCCTCCTCTCATTTGTAAAGATTCAAAAGTTGTCCTCCTATTTGTTAAGATTCAAAAGTTCTCCTCCCATTTGTTAAAACTCAAAAGTTCTCCTCCCATTTGTTAAGATTCAATAGTCCTCCTCCTATTTGTTAAGATTCAAAAGTTCTCCTCCCATTTGTTAAAACTCAAAAGTTCTCCTCCCATTTGTTAAGATTCAAAAGTCATCCTCCAATTTGTTAAGATTCAAAAGTCCTCCTCCCATTTGTTAAGATTCAAAAGTCCTCCTCCTATTTGTTAAGATTCAAAAGTCCTCCTCCCATTTGTTAAGATTCAAAAGTCCTCCTCCTATTTGTTAAGATTCAAAAGTTCTCCTCTCATTTGTTAAGATTCAAAAGTCGTCCTCCTATTTGTTAAGACTCAAAAGTTATCCTCCCATTTGTTAAGATTCAAAAGTCCTCCTCCCATTTGTTAAGATTCAAAAGTTCTCCTCCTATTTGTTAAGATTCAAAAGTTCTCCTCCCATTTGTTAAGATTCAAAAGTTCTCCTCCCATTTGTTAAGATTCAAAAGTTCTCCTCCTATTTATTAAGATTCAAAAGTTCTCCTCCCATTTGTTAAGATTCAAAAGTCCTCCTCCCATTTGTTAAGATTCAAAAGTTCTCCTCCCATTTGTTAAGATTCAAAAGTTCTCCTCCCATTTGTTAAGATTCAAAAGTTCTCCTCCTATTTATTAAGATTCAAAAGTTCTCCTCCCATTTGTTAAGATTCAAAAGTCGTCCTCCCATTTGTTAAGATTCAAAAGTCCTCCTCCCATTTGTTAAGATTCAAAAGTCCTCCTCCTATTTATTAAGATTCAAAAGTTCTCCTCCCATTTGTTAAGATTCAAAAGTCCTCCTCCCATTTGTTAAGATTCAAAAGTTCTCCTCCCATTTGTTAAGATTCAAAAGTTCTCCTCCCATTTGTTAAGATTCAAAAGTTCTCCTCCTATTTATTAAGATTCAAAAGTTCTCCTCCCATTTGTTAAGATTCAAAAGTTCTCCTCCTATTTATTAAGATTCAAAAGTTCTCCTCCCATTTGTTAAGATTCAAAAGTTCTCCTCCCATTTGTTAAGATTCAAAAGTCCTCCTCCTATTTGTTAAGACCCAAAAATCCTCCTCCTATTTGTTTAAGACTCAAAAGTCGTCCTCCAATTTCTTAAGATTCAAAAGTCCTCCTCCTATTTATTAAGATTCAAAAGTTCTCCTCCCATTTGTTAAGATTCAAAAGTCCTCCTCCCATTTGTTAAGATTCAAAAGTTCTCCTCCCATTTGTTAAGATTCAAAAGTTCTCCTCCCATTTGTTAAGATTCAAAAGTTCTCCTCCTATTTGTTAAGATTCAAAAGTTCTCCTCCTATTTGTTAAGATTCAAAAGTTCTCCTCCTATTTGTTAAGATTCAAAAGTTCTCCTCCCATTTGTTAAGATTCAAAAGTTCTCCTCCCATTTGTTAAGATTCAAAAGTTCTCCTCCTATTTGTTAAGATTCAAAAGTTCTCCTCCTATTTGTTAAGATTCAAAAGTTCTCCTCCCATTTGTTAAGATTCAAAAGTTCTCCTCCTATTTGTTAAGATTCAAAAGTTCTCCTCCTATTTGTTAAGATTCAAAAGTTCTCCTCCTATTTGTTAAGATTCAAAAGTTCTCCTCCCATTTCTTAAGATTCAAAAGTTCTCCTCCCATTTGTTAAGATTCAAAAGTTCTCCTCCTATTTGTTAAGATTCAAAAGTTCTCCTCCTATTTGTTAAGATTCAAAAGTTCTCCTCCCATTTGTTAAAACTCAAAAGTTCTCCTCCCATTTGTTAAGATTCAAAAGTCATCCTCACATTTGTTAAGATTCAAAGGTCCTACTATTTGTTTAGATTCAAAAGTCGTCCTCCAATTTCTTAAGATTCAAAAGTCCTCCTCCTATTTGTTAAGATTCAAAAGTCTTCCTCCCATTTGTTAAGATTCAAAAGTTCTCCTCCCATTTGTTAAGATTCAAAAGTTCTCCTCCCATTTGTTAAGATTCAAAAGTTCTCCTCCTATTTGTTAAGATTCAAAAGTTCTCCTCCTATTTGTTAAGATTCAAAAGTTCTCCTCCTATTTGTTAAGATTCAAAAGTTCTCCTCCCATTTGTTAAGATTCAAAAGTTCTCCTCCCATTTGTTAAGATTCAAAAGTTCTCCTCCTATTTGTTAAGATTCAAAAGTTCTCCTCCTATTTGTTAAGATTCAAAAGTTCTCCTCCCATTTGTTAAAACTCAAAAGTTCTCCTCCCATTTGTTAAGATTCAAAAGTCATCCTCTCATTTGTTAAGATTCAAAGGTCCTACTATTTGTTTAGATTCAAAAGTCGTCCTCCAATTTCTTAAGATTCAAAAGTCCTCCTCCTATTTGTTAAGATTCAAAAGTCTTCCTCCCATTTGTTAAGATTCAATAGTCCTCCTCTCATTTGTTAAGATTCAAAAGTCGTCCTCCTATTTGTTAAGATTCAAAATTCGTCCTCCTATTTGTTAAGATTTAAAATTCGTCCTCCTATTTGTTAAGATTCAAAATTCGTCCTCCTATTTGTTAAGATTCAAAATTCGTCCTCCTCCCATTTGTTAAGATTCAAAAGTCGTCCTCCTATTTGTTAAGATTCAAAATTCGTCCTCCTCCCATTTGTTAAGATTCAAAAGTCGTCCTCCCATTTGTTAAGATTCAAAAGTCCTCCTCCCATTTGTTAAGATTCAAAAGTCCTCCTCCTATTTATTAAGATTCAAAAGTTCTCCTCCCATTTGTTAAGATTCAAAAGTCCTCCTCCTATTTGCTAAGATTCAAAAGTCCTCCTCCTATTTATTAAGATTCAAAAGTCCTCCTCCCATTTGTTAAGATTCAAAAGTCCTCCTCTCATTTGTTAAGATTCAAAAGTCCTCCTCCCATTTGTTAAGATTCAAAAGTCCTCCTCCCATTTGTTAAGATTCAAAAGTTCTCCTCCCATTTGTTAAGATTCAAAAGTTCTCCTCCTATTTGTTAAGATTCAAAAGTTCTCCTCCTATTTGTTAAGATTCAAAAGTTCTCCTCCTATTTGTTAAGATTCAAAAGTTCTCCTCCCATTTGTTAAAACTCAAAAGTTCTCCTCCCATTTGTTAAGATTCAAAAGTCCCCCTCCCATTTGTTAAGATTCAAAAGTCCCCCTCCCATTTGTTAAGATTCAAAAGTCCTCCTACCATTTGTTAAGATTCGAAAGTCATCCTCCAATTTGTTAAGATTCAAAGGTCCTACTATTTGTTTAGATTCAAAAGTCGTCCTCCAATTTCTTAAGATTCAAAAGTCCTCCTCCTATTTGTTAAGATTCAAAAGTCTTCCTCCCATTTGTTAAGATTCAATAGTCCTCCTCTCATTTGTTAAGATTCAAAAGTCGTCCTCCTATTTGTTAAGATTCAATAGTCCTCCTATTTGTTAAGATTCAAAATTCGTCCTCCTATTTGTTAAGATTCAAAATTCGTCCTCCTATTTGTTAAGATTCAAAATTCGTCCTCCTATTTGTTAAGATTCAAAATTCGTCCTCCTCCCATTTGTTAAGATTCAAAAGTTCTCCTCCCATTTGTTCAAGATTCAAAAGTCCTCCTCCCATTTGTTAAGATTCAAAAGTCCTCCTCCCATTTGTTAAGATTCAAAAGTCCCCCTCCCATTTGTTAAGATTCAAAAGTCCTCCTACCATTTGTTAAGATTCAATAGTCCTCCTCTCATTTGTTAAGATTCAAAAGTCCTCCTCCTATTTGTTAAGATCCAAAAATCCTCCTCCTATTTGTTTAAGATTCAAAAGTCATCCTACCATGTGTTAAGATTCAAAAGTCCTCCTCCTATTTGCTAAGATTCAAAAGTCCCCCTCCCATTTGTTAAGATTCAAAAGTCCTCCTCCCATTTGTTAAGATTCAAAAGTCCTCCTCCTATTTGTTAAGATCCAAAAATCCTCCTCCTATTTGTTCAAGATTCAAAAGTCCTCCTACCATGAGTTAAGATTCAAAAGTCCTCCTCCTATTTGTTAAGATTAAAAAGTCCCCCTCCCATTTGTTAAGATTCAAAAGTCCTCCTACCATTTGTTAAGATTCAAAAGTCCTCCTCCCATTTGTTAAGATTCAATAGTCCTCCTCTCATTTGTTAAGATTCAAAAGTCCTCCTCCTATTTGTTAAGATTCAATAGTCCTCCTCCTATTTATGAAGATCCAAAAATCCTCCTCTTATTTGTTTAAGATTCAAAAGTCCTCCTACCATGTGTTAAGATTCAAAAGTCCTCCTCCTATTTGTTAAGATTCAAAAGTCCCCCTCCCATTTGTTAAGATTCAAAAGTCCTCCTCCCATTTGTTAAGATTCAAAAGTCCTACTCCCATTTGTTAAGATTCAATAGAACTCCTCTCATTTGTTAAGATTCAAAAGTCCTCCTCCTATTTGTTAAGATTCAATAGTCCTCCTCCTATTTATTAAGATCCAAAAATCCTCCTCCTATTTGTTTGAGATTCAAAAGTCCTCCTACCATGTGTTAAGATTCAAAAGTCCTCCTCCTCCTCCTATTTGTTAAGATTCAAAAGTCCCCCTCCCATTTGTTAAGATTCAAAAGTCCTCCTCCCATTTGTTAAGATTCAAAAGTCCTACTCCCCTTTGTTAAGATTCAATAGAACTCCTCTCATTTGTTAAGATTCAAAAGTCCTCCTCCTATTTGTTAAGATTCAAAAGTCCTCCTCCTATTTGTTAAGATTCAAAAGTCCTCCTCCTATTTGTTAAGATTCAAAAGTCCTCCTCCTATTTGTTAAGATTCAAAAGTCCTCCTCCCATTTGTTAAGATCCAAAAATCCTCCTCCCATGTGTTAAGATTCAAAAGTCCTCCTACCATGTGTTAAGATTCAAAAGTCCTCCTCCCATTTGTTTAAGATTCAAAAGTCCTCCTCCTATTTGTTAAGATTCAAAAGTCCTCTTCCCATGTGTTAAGATTCAAAAGTCCTCCTCCCATTTGTTTAAGATTCAAAAGTCCCCCTCCCATTTGTTTAAGATTCAAAAGTCCTCCTCCAATTTGTTAAGATTCAAAAGTCCTCCTCCCATTTGTTAAGATCCAAAAATCCTCCTCCCATGTGTTAAGATTCAAAAGTCCTCCTACCATGCTTTAAGATTCAAAAATCCCCCTGCCATTTGTTAAGACTCAAAAGTTCTCCTCCCATTTATTAAGATTTAAAAGTCCTCCTCCATTTGTAAGGATCCAAAAGTCCTCTTCCCATTTGTTAGGATTCAAACGTCCTCTCCCCATTTGTTTAGATCCAAAAGTCCTTCTCCCATTTGTTAAGATCTAAAATTCATCCTCTTATCTGTTAAGATCCAAAAGTCCTCCTCTCATTTGTTAAGATTCAAAAGTCCACCTCCTATTTGTTAAGATTCAAAAGTGCTCCTCCTATTTGTTAAAATTAAAAATTCCTCCTCCCATGTGTTAAGATTCAAAAGTCCTCTTCCCATTTGTTAAGATCCAAAAGTCCTCCTCCTATTTGTTAAAATTAAAAAATCCTCTTCCTATTTGTTAAAATTCAAAAGACCTCCTCCCATGTGTTAAGATTCAAAAGTCCTCCTC
Organism: Palaemon carinicauda; assembly: GCF_036898095.1. NCBI lineage: Eukaryota > Metazoa > Arthropoda > Malacostraca > Decapoda > Palaemonidae > Palaemon > Palaemon carinicauda. The sequence goes on from NC_090759.1 coordinate 37,625,777, forward strand.
CCATGTGTTAAGATTCAAAAGTCCTCCTACCATGCTTTAAGATTATTTGTTAAGATCCAAAAGTCCTCCTCCTATTTGTTAAGATCCAAAAGTCCTCCTCCTATTTGTTAAAATTCAAAAGTCCTCCTCCCATGTGTTAAGATCCAAAAGTCCTCCTCCTATTTGTTAAAATTCAAAAGTCCTCCTCCCATGTATTAAGATTCAAAAGTCCTCTTCCCATTTGTTAAGATTCAAAAGTCCTCCTCCCATTTGTTAGGATTCAAAAGTCCTCCTCCCATTTGTTAAGATTCACAAGTCATGACTCAGTGTTTGGATTTCTTTGACACTCAACAGCTTTAGCAACTAAGAGTTATAGGAATTAGATGGCAAATAGAAGAACTTACCTATTGGAACACTGTAAAATGACCAATTCTCTGACAAGAGCAAAAGGAACCTACCTCTTGAAGATAAACTAAATTGAAGAAAGTTAACAGAACTATGGAGTTGATGAATCAGCCCCCTTAGCAAAGGCAAAGGAAGAAATACCCAACAAGGCACAAAGGACAAGTATACCAAAAAAAAAAATCTTAATGGTTATTTGCCGGACTACAAATCCAAGAAACCCTGCAATTACAATAAGTAATTTTTTAAGACAGGTTGGACAGCGAGATGGCAGAAAGAAGAAGAAACAGAGGTAGCGTAGAGCATAAAATGACCATGTAATGAGACCATAGAGTTCTTTCAGTACCACCATTATGTAAATATTCAACGTGCGTTCAGTCTCAAGAAATCAGGAATGAGACACATTATCGGTCTAAAGAAATCAGGAATGAGACACATCATCGGTCTCAAGAAATCGGGAATGAGACACATTATCGGTCTCAAGAAATCAGGAATGAGACACATAATCAGTCTCAAGAAATCAGGATTGAGATACATCATCGGTCTCAAGAAATCAGGAATGAGACATTATCAGTCTCAAGAAATCAGGAATGAGACACATTATCGGTCTCAAGAAATCAGGAATGAGACACATTATCGTTCTCAAGAAATCGGGAATGAGACACATTATCGGTCTCAAGAAATCAGGAATGAGACACATAATCAGTCTCAAGAAATCAGGAATGAGACATTATCGGTCGCAAGAAATCGGGAATGAGAAACATTATCGGTCTCAAGAAATCAGGAATGAGACATTATCGTTCTCAAGAAATCAGGAATGAGACATTATCGGTCTCAAGAAATTAGGAATGAGAGACATTATCGGTCTCAAGAAATTAGGAATGACACATTATCATTCTCAAGAAATCAGGAATGAGACATTATCGGTCGCAAGAAATCGGGAATGAGAAACATTATCGGTCTCAAGAAATCAGGAATGAGACATTATCGTTCTCAAGAAATCAGGAATGAGACATTATCGGTCTCAAGAAATTAGGAATGAGAGACATTATCGGTCTCAAGAAATTAGGAATGACACATTATCATTCTCAAGAAATCAGGAATGAGACACATTATCGGTCTCAAGAAATCAGGAATGAGACACATTATCGGTCTCAAGAAATCAGGAATGAGACACATTATCGGTCTCAAGAAATCAGGAATGAGACACATTACATCTACTCACTGCCAAACACATCAGCCAAAATTATTGCATTTTCTTTCGGACGTCAAGTGACAAACCCATCTGATTTCAGCAAAGGAGGAACAGATTATCTAAATCAAGAATAGATTTAAAGGTAGCCCATATATATATATATATATATATATATATATATATATATATATATATATATATATATATATATATATATACATATATATACACATATATATATATATATATATATATATATACATATATATGTATGTATATATATATATATATATATATATATATATATATATATATATATATATATATATGTATTCAAATAAGCCATATATATTTTTGATATATTAATGTCTGGATTCTCTTAACAACCTCGGGATCACAGACCCAGGCGAAATCTCACAAAGACAAGAGCTTGGCTCCGGCCGGGAATCGAACCCTGGTCGGCAAGCTTATATAGACAGTGACTAACCCACTGTCTATATAAGCTTGCCGACCAGGGTTCGATTCCCGGCCGGAGCCAAGCTCTTGTCTTTGTGAGATTTCGCCTGGGTCTGTGATCCCGAGGTTGTTAAGAGAATCCAGACATTAATATATCAAAAATATATATGGCTTATTTGAATATGAAAAACACGTAAAAATGTGCAAAATTTATCATATATATGTATATATACATACATATATATGTATATATATATATATATATATATATATATATATATATATATATATATATATATATATATATAGAACTCAGAGAAGTTTTCAAATATTGAGGTCCCTACTGCAATAATTGATTACGCATATATTATTATACAATATTTACTGAAAAACCATAACAGAATGAATAAAATGTGAAGAGAGTATATTAAAAAAATTCAATTTAAATCTATTAACATTATCAGTCCATCAAAAATGAAAATACAAATAAAACATAGATTTTTGGATGATTAATTCATTAATGGAAACCTAATTCGTAATTCCAGATTATACCACGAAAGGTTTATTTCAGGGTTAAATTGTACTAATTTTCAATTGAATTACAAATCTCTGAAACGAAGCACCTAAGTAAGCCTACAGTGTCTCAGAAATGGAACATCTCAAACTCTCTGAAACGAAGCACCTAAGTAAGCCTACAGTGTCTCAGAAACGGAACATCTCAAACTCTCTGAAACGAAGCACCTAAGTAAGCCTACAGTGTCTCAGAAACGGAACATCTCAAACTCTCTGAAACGAAGCACCTAAGTAAGCCTACAGTGTCTCAGAAATGGAACATTTAGAATAGTCACAGAACCAAAATTTGACCTTAATACAATAGCTAAATTGCCAGAAAAGAATTTGCCTAATAACAGGTGAAAAAAAAAAACTTCAAGCTCATTTTCTTTAAGCTACTGACCAATTTAGATTCAAAAATAAAAAAAAAATGCCATTCCAATCAGCTTGAGATCATTACAAGAGTAGGTCACATCAGGAACAGCCTACTCAATCATTAAAATAAATTGGAAGAAAATGCATGTCCGAATTGAAGGACCATCCATACTTAATATAACACCATGCGAATTATTATTATTATTATTATTATTATTATTATTATTATTATTACTTGCTAAGCTACAACCCTAGTTGGAAAAGTAGGATGCTATAAGCCCAAGGGCCCCAACAGGGAAAATAGCTCAGTGAGGAAAGAAAAGAAAGGAAAATAAAATATCCTAAGAACAGCAACAACATTAAATTAATATTTCCTATATAAACTATCAAAACTTTAACAAAACAAGAGAAAGAGAAATAAGATAGAAGAGTGTGCCCGAGTGTACCCTCAAGCAAGAGAACTCTAACCCAAGCCAGTAGAAGACCATGGTACGGAGGCTATGGGACTACCCAAGACTAGAGAACAATGGTTTGATTTTGAAGTGTCCTTCTCCTAGAAGAGCTGCTTACCATAGCTAAAGAGTCTCTTCTACCCTTACCATGAGGAAAGTGGCCACTGAACAATTATAGTGCAGTAGTTAACCCCTTGGGTGAAGAAGAATTGCTTGGTAATCTCAGTGTTGTCAGGCGTATAAGGACAGAGGAGAATGTGTAAAGAATAGGCCAGACTGTTCGGTGTTTGTGTAGGCAAAAAGAAAATGAACCGTAACCAGAGAGATGGATCTAATGTAGTACTGTCTGGCCAGTCAAAGGTCCCCATAACTCTCTAGCGGTAGTATCTCAAAGGGCGGCTGGTGCCCTGGACGAAAACTAGATCCAAGCAATTACTTGGTGAGCGAGGACTAATTAATGATACGTTAACGGTCGATTCAGAAGCAAAGTCAAAGCTCTTAGGCCAAGAGTATCAGGTGAAACATAATTCAACCAACAAACTCGTTACTTCCTTTGGTCGCTGCAATCTCACCATCCTTACGAGCTAAGGATGGTGGTTTTGGGGAGCCTATAGGTAGGTTCATCTGCTGAGTCATCAGCAGCCCTTGCCTGGCCCTCCTTGGTCCTAGCTAGGGTGGAGAGGGGCCTTGGGCGCTGATCATATATATATATATATATATATATATATATATATACATATATATACTGTATATATATAATATATATATATATATATATATATATATATGTAAATATATATATATATATATATATATATATATATATATATATATATATATATATATATATACTGTATATATATAATATATATATGTATATATATATATATATATATATATATATATATATATATATACATATATACATATATACGTATATACATACATATATATATACATATATACATATATACACATATATATATATATATATATATATATATATATATATATTGTCCTACTCGATTGGGCCTTTAAACCTTTAAACCCTTTAAACCTTCAATCACAGGCCAATTTTGACCTTCCTATATCTCAACCATACCAACTAAGAATGGCATGGATCTCGATGAACTATTCGTTTCTTGAATCCTAGAACACAGAACTTCGAAGAGTACTGTTTTTAAGATACGAAATATCTAGTAATAACCGATTACTTTAGTCCATTTCTTTTAGCGATGCATATTTGCACCGACTCGCAGCGGTGCCCTTTTAGCTCGGAAAAGTTTCCCGATCGCTGATTGGTTAGAATTATCTTGTCCAACCAATCAGTGATCCGGAAACTTTTCCGAGCTAAAAGGGCACCGCTGCGAGTCGGTGCAAATATGCATCGCTAAAAGAAATGGACTATAGTAGCATGTGTTGTCGACTTGTAGGACAGCTCAGCTTCTTCCAATACGAAGACTTGCAAATAATAACAATGGTCATCATTATGGGGTAATCATGTGTTATTACCGTGTCTTCCGCAATGGGAGCTCTTAATGTCCTCTTTGCCTGGATTGGGCAAATATCTTATTGATTCGGAGTAATGGTATGCAGTAATCAAGTCATCAAACAACCTCTATTAGACGTCACTTCTTGACGTATATTTTGGCAAGATATATTCCTTCAAATCAAGTGTACTGAACCAAACGCTGCTTCAGCAAGTGCCTAGTTTCAGTTCCACTTTCATCTGAATAGATGCTCGCCAGAACGACAGTCCGGCAAGCACAACCCCTCACCTGTGGTGCTTGTACCAACCGCGTGTCACACGATCGTACATAGTAACGACATTTCTTTTTTTTGTATATATTATGCTTTGTATCTTCGCTCTCCCCTCGCACTGATAGGGACCTGAATAAACATGTCTGTTTTTCTCACCGTTAACTGTTAACGGCACCGGTTGTCGGTTGAACATGAAATTGCCTGTTATGTTTTTATGTCCTTTTTGCCTGGACTTTATGCATATACGAGTATAAACGGATGTTCTGTAATAAAGTTACTCAGTTGCTTTCATCCTGCCTTCTTAGTCACAGCCTCTCTCGGCCGGTCACATGCCTTATAACAGCAGTGGCCTCCCCGGTAAACAGCTTGAACTCAGGGTCCCGGGCCGGGATTGATCTGCTGCCATGCTAACCAGAACTTTATTTTGCCAATTGTTTTCTTCTCGCTAATATTTCCTTTCGTATGTAGAGAGACGAATTTCATACTTGAGCAGATTTATGAAGGATGTCCCGACCTTCTCTTTATAATGTTAAATAAATAAAATATTAAGCAGACTGTACGTGAATAGTCCAAATTCGTGAGACAGGCCAGTCAGTGTTCGTCTTTCTTTGACTTCTAGACTGTTCTCTTATCCCTGCACCATCTAGGGTAGGATCAGAGTAAAGTGAAGAAATGTGGACATTTCGGTTTTATCTATATCACGATTGTAACTACCACATACCTTTGGGGGCTATGACATGTCAAAAAGCTCCAGTCCAGAGAAACGCTCTGGGCAATCTACCAGAACAGAAAGAGAACAACATACCGCTTACGCCCTCAAAAGTATGTGTTAATCAATGTCATACCATACTTCTGCATAAAAACGTGTTTAACTTCATTAAAAGGACCTACTATGCTCTCGAAATAAAACTTTAAATACGAATTTTCAAAGCTTCTATAACTACATAAAAAGACTTGAAAAGGACCATCTCAAGTTTTCGCTGTTCTAATTTCGCTAATCTCACATTCTCCCTAAGCAAAGCTAACGAACTTATCATCATCACCATCATCATCTACTCCTTTTGACGCCAAGTGCTTCTTTTAGATTTCGCCAGTCGTCTCCGTCTCTATCTTGAGCTTATAATTCAATACTTCTCAATTCATCATGTACTTCTCCTTCGGGGTCCTCAGCCAGGCAGGCCTGGGTCTTCCAACTCTTCTAGTGTCTTGTTTGGTGAAATAATCTCTCTTGGGGAGTACGAAGGGCGTTCCCAAACTATCTCCATCTACCCCTCACCATGATCTCATCCACATATGGTACTTGAGTAATCTCTCTTATAGTTTCATTTGTAATCCTTTCCTGTCATTTAACTCTAAATATCCTTTTGAGGGCGTTGTTCTCAAATATACTAAACCTATTGGAGATTGTTTCATTGTCATACCATGACTTATGTCCATAGAGTAACACCAACCTCATTAAACTGATATATAACCTGATTTTTATGTGTAACTTCAGGAAATTTGATTTCCAAATTTTATTTAACCTAGCCATTGTCTGATTTGCTTTTTTCAATATGTCACAGCTTTCATAACTTTAATATTCATATTTCTCTCTGAAGTAACGAAATTCAGACTAGTTGAATAAATCTCTCTTTCTTCATATCACCATGCAGCAAACGAATAAATGTTAACCTCCATCCCATTAGTCACAATATGGACAGAGGCACAACGTTCCACCAATCACGTCCACAAACAAACAAGACGAAGACCTTCAACTCGTTGCCTCTTCCTAGTATTTTATTCATTAAATTCGATCTTCTGGCCGATAAGAGTTAAGAGGAAGGAGCTTCAAGTGATTCTACACATTTCAGAGGAGAGGAGTTACACAGATACTGACATAGGGGGAAATTTTGACTTCCGAGATGAAGGGTGCTGGTTGCATTAGTGACCCTTCTACAATTTATATAAGGTCCAGGTCTAAGTAGTTCCCAGTTTATTATTTAGCTTTCTATCTGTTTATATTATATGTATATGTATATGTATATGTATATGTATATGTATGT
>NC_090759.1:37637990-37642990 GCF_036898095.1 Palaemon carinicauda
TTTTCCTCAAGACAAACTTTAATTTTTTAAGCTTTTTTTTTCTCCCTAAGACAAACTTTAATTTTTCAAGTTTGTTTTTCTCTTTTTTTTTCCTCAAGACAAACTTTAATTTTTTAAGTTTTTTTTTTCTCCCCAAGACAAACTTTAATTTTTCAAGAGTTATGATAATTACATTACTCATTTGCCATTATCTAATTTCCTTACTTCAATTTCCCATCAGGTTTAGGTAAATATAAAACATAATGTAAGGTTTTAAAGGCCACTCATGAATGGCAGGGCCAAGGAACAACGTCATTGCCCTATCAAGCAGGACAATGCCCTAAAGAGTAACCATATATACATATGATCAGCGCCCAAACCCTGTCCACCCAAGATAGGACCAAAGGAGGGCCAGGCAATGGCTGCTGATGTCTCAGCAGGTAGACCTATGGGCTCCCCCAACCCCCTACCTTAGCTCACAAAGATGGTTTGGTTGTAGAGACCAAAGGAACTAGAGTCTGAGAGGGACTCGAACCCCAGTCTGCCGTTCACCAGTTAGGGACGTTACCCCATCGGCCACCGCAACCCTTAGCGATGGGATGTTGACATCATCTTATTAATAATCATAAATAAGAACTCGCTTGATTTTACGAAAAAAAATAAAATAATTCATTTCACAATAAATTACATTTTATCCTATACCAAGAAGAAAATATGAAATATCAAATATCACAAAAAAAGCAATTTTTAAAGGCAAAAAAATACTGAAGTATATATGAATGAGCAAACTATCTATCATCTAAAAATGTATGTATACATAATAGAATTATTAAAAAATTTAGATATTACAATATTGAAAATGCAATTTTGAAACTACAAAAAAAAAAAATAAATAAAAAAAATAAAGTATACATGAATAGGCAAACTATCTTTTGCCTATAAATAAAATATTTCTTTATTATAGATAATAGAATTAGATAATATAATACAGAAAATGCATTTTTGCAAAAACAAAAAATGGAAATAAATACTAAAGTATATCTAAATAAGCAAACTATCTTTTATCGAAAAAAAAAGTTTATTATCAATATCAAAATTAAAGAGAATATTGATATAATAATAACAATGATTCGAAGAAAATGCAAATATTGATAACATGTCTACCCAACCGTGACAACCAGAGATGGTGGAATAAATGTCTGAAGGTGGAGAGATCACTTGGGAGAGGCCCCAAGGGCACTGAGGAAAGGGGGGGGGGGGGAGGAGAAGGTTGTGTAGCACAATGCCCGAGTCGTTTAGGATGAAAGCAAGCATTTATCAAGCCTAATAAGGAACTCGTGCGGATAGAACTATTAACTATCATTCTTATTGCACGAGACATCCTAACACGTGTGATATTTATATATATATTTTTTTATGATTTTCACGTTAATTTCTTTTATCTGATTTTATTTATTTAGTTTCAATCTGTGCTTGAAATTATATCCACTCACAAAAGTGTGTGTGTGTGTGTGTGAGAGAGAGAGAGAGAGAGAGAGAGAGAGAGAGAGAGAGAGAGAGAGATTCTTAGTTGTACGGACCACTGAAACTAATACGTGGCAAAGTATTAATAATTGACAGAAACAAAAATTCAAATATTTACAGTATGATAAAGATCAGAAAAACGAACACAACTTATAAGAAAATTTAGGATAAAAAATCAAACATAATATATATATATATATATATATATATATATATATATATATATATATATATATATATATATATATTATATATATATATATATACACACATACATACATATATATATACTTTATACATACATATATATACAAATATATATACTTTATACATACATATATAATATATATATATATATATATATATATATATATTATATATACATATCTATATACATACATATATATACATACATATATATATAAATATGTATATGCATACATACATATACATATATATACATACATATATATACATATATATACTTATATATAAATACATATATTATACATATATACATACATATATATACATACATATATATATATAAATACATACACATACATTTATATATACATATATATACATACATACATATACATATACTGTATATGTACATAAATATATATACATATATATAAATACATATATATACAGATATATACATACATATATATACATACATATCCATACATTTATACATACATATATATACATACATATATATACATATATACATACATATATATACATACATATACATACGTAAATATATACATACATAAATATACATGCATATATATACATATATATATACATACATAAATATACATATACATACATACATATATATACATATACAAACATATATATACATACATATACACACGTAAATATATACATACATAAATATACATGCATATATATACATACATATAAATATACATACATATATATATATATACATATATATTCACATATATATTTACATATACATATATATACATACATATATATATACATAAATATACATACATATACTGTATGTATATACATACATACATACATACATATATACATACATATACATACGTACATATATACATACACATATATATACATATATATACATATACATATACATATATACATACATATATTTACATATACATACACACATATATACATATACATATATATTAACATATACATATATACATACAGATATTTACATATACATACACACATATATACATATACATATACATATATATACATATATATTAACATATACTTATACATATATATACATATATATTAACATATACATATACATATATATACATATATATTAACATATACATATATATACATATATATTAACATATACATATATATACATATATAAATATATACATATATATCCATATATATACATATATATTATGCTATAGGCCCCAGGACTCCAACAAGGAAAAATAACCCAGTACCCTAGGAAAGGAAACAAGGGAATATGTAAGCTACAAGAGAAGTAATAAAAGAATTAAACATTCTAAGAAGAGTAACACCATCAAATTAGACCTTATATAATATATAAACTATAAAAACTCCCCCCCCCCCCAAAAAAAAAAAAGAAAATAAGATAGATCAGCGTGCACGAGTGTACACTTAATAGGAAGAGGTCCTAAAATCCAAGGTACTATAGTCAATTCGTTTTAGTGAGGCAGATTTGCACCGACTCGCGGCGGTGCCATTTTAGCTTGGAAAAGTTTCCTCCTACCTGATTGGTTAGAATTATTTTGTCCAACCAATCAGCGATTAGGAAACTTTTCAGAGCTAAAAGGACACCCCTGCGAGTCGGTGCAAATCTGCCTCACTAAAAAGAATTGACTATAGTATAATGAGCACCATGAACCTCTCACGCCCATGAAATCTTCCCTTAATAACGCGGGCGTGCTAATTAAAGGCGCCCAAGACCGCTTAATTAAAGAGGGCGAAACCACATCCTGCACATTTTCTTATCTCGCAACAATGAAGCATTTTGCAGTTAAGAGTGCATGAAAACAACGTAGAGATAAGGAAGGAATCAGATGTCAGAGGGGCGCTTTACCAAGGATAAAGAAAGGAAGGGAAAACAAAAATATAAAACTTCTCTTTTTGGAAGATATAAAGCCGGAAGTTAACATTACTAGAATTTTATTTTGTGCGTTCATAAATAGCTTGGACAAATGACTATCTATCAGTTCCTTTCACCTGGGTCCTGTCTCTGCGCTGTTAAGAAGTTTCCGTAAAAAAAAAAAAAAAAAAAAAAAAAAAAAAAAAAAAAAAAAAAAAAAAAAAAAAGTTAAAAACCACGGCGTAAGTGTTGTCAGGAATCTATCATTTGAAATACGGATATATTGACGTAAAGGGGTAATATTACAGTCACCAACTCGTAAAAGATAGTTACAAAGTAAGGTAAAATTACGGTTGTCTGTATTTTACTGAAATACGGCTGAGAACGGTATATTTTTACGGAGAATTTCCGACTAAAATTACGGCTTTTTTAACAGTGTAGCTCTCTGTATATATTCTCAAGCTGTTACATTCTTATTTACAAATAACTAAACAATTGAATAGTTCGCCAAGTTCGGTAATAACTGATCAATATATCGCTTCGATGATACAAATATGAAGATAATAATGAAGATAATCAAGAAAGTCACAATTTCTGGGTTAAATCTTTTACAAACTGGTTATGAAAAAACAGATATTTTTTTCTCTAAGTGAATTACAGCAGCTAATCATTAACCCATGTATGTGTGTGTGTGAGAGAGAGAGAGAGAGAGAGAGAGAGAGAGAGAGAGAGAGAGAGAGAGAGAGAGAGAAATTATATATCAACAATACACCTTGTAGACAAAAATATTTTAAGCAAAAAAATATATTTAGAGAGAGAGAGAGAGAGAGAGAGAGAGAGAGAGAGAGAGAGAGAGAGAGAGAGAGTTTTAAAAACTTTCATCGGCTATCTCCCTTATGGAATACCAACGGAGTATCGTATTTTTCATTGTCAAATCGATGAAAACAATATAAAAACCGACTTACGTAAATATTGTATAACATTTTAAATTTACGAAAAAATGGGCTGAAAAGCAAAACAGGATTAATTTGTTACAATAATTGATCTCACGTTTTCAAAATGAATTGCATGTTCTATAAAAAAAATATACAGTATATATATAATTACATGTATTTAAAATCATCTTCAGTCAAACACATTTTCCATCTCCTTTCAAATGGACTTAAAAGAAAACTTATCTATATTTTAAAGGTTTAAAGGCCTCTCGTGAATGGCAGAGCCAATGTACAGCGACATTGTCCTATCAAGCAGGACAATGGCCTAGAGACTGAACATATATACATATGATCACCGCCCAAGCCCCTCCCCACCCAAGCAAGGAAAAGAGGGACAGGCAATAGCTGCGGATGACTCAGCAAATAGACCTATAGGCTCCCCCAGA
>NC_090759.1:37647518-37657518 GCF_036898095.1 Palaemon carinicauda
ATATGGAATAAGGGTCTTTTCTTGATATCCAGCCAATTAATTATAGCCATCTCCGACTCTCTCTCTCTCTCTCTCTCTCTCTCTCTCTCTCTCTCTCTCATGTTAAGCGAAATGACACTAAGGAATTTCTCAAATAAAATATGGTTGGCCTTGACATATGGAATAAGGGTCTTTTCTTGATATCCAGCCAATTAATTATAGCTCTCTCTCTCTCTCTCTCTCTCTCTCTCTCTCTCTCTCTCTCATGTTAAGCGAAATGACACTAAGGAATTTCTCAAATAAAATATGGTTGGCCTTGACATATGGAATAAGGGTCTTTTCTTGATATCCACCCATCTAATTTTAGCCATCTCAGACTCTCTCTCTCTCTCTCCCACCATTGTTTTTGTTCGTTTATTTATGTTGAAGTTTGCTGTAAATCATAGTGCTTCTGACTGACGACCCTAAAATAGCCTCAAGGAAAAAGACAAGTTGGTTTATTTTTGTCGCCCAGATACCAGATTTGGGCTTGAAACTATACCCAATTTTTTTCAATGAGGCGCATTTGCACAGACTCGCAGCGGTGCCCTTTTAGATCGGAAATGTTTCCTGCTATCTGATTGGTTAAAATGATCTTGTCCAACCAATCAGCGATCAGGAAACTTTTCCGGGCTAAAAGGGCACCCCTGCGAATCGGTGCAAATCTGCCTCACTAAAAATAACGTCAACAAGGTAGGTTATATTGAAACCTGTACAAGAGAATAATAGCTATAATATATAATCAATAGTCATCATTATCTCCATTATTATTATTAACATAATCATTATTACTTCCGCCAACGAAAATAGAGGCGGTTATATTTTTGTCCCTTTTTGTCTGTTTGTGAACAGGGATTAATTGTTATGTCGAGACGTGGAAGTAATTCAATTTTGAATGTCCTAGGTCAAAGGTCAAGGCCAAGGTTTGAGCAAAAAGTCGACCAATTTAACCCGAAGGCAACCTGGTTTCGAGAAATAAGCTGCCATGGCGGAGGTTTGCACTCAAAGATTGATTTTCTTATTATTATTATTTTTATTTTTGTATTATTATTATTACTAACCAAACCACAACCCTAGTTGGAAAACAACAGGATGCTATGAGCCCAGGGGATCCAACAGGGAAAATAGCCCAGTGAGGAAAGGAAGCAAGGGAAACAAAAATATTTTAATAACAGTAACATAAACAAATAAATATTTCTTATATAAACTATAGAAATAATTACAAAACACGAGGAAAAGAAATTAGATAGAATAGTGTGCCCTAGCATACCCTCAAGCCAGAGAACTCTAACCCAAGACAGTGGAAGACCATGGTACAGAGGATATGCCACTACCCAAGACTAGAGAACAATGGTTTGATTTTGGAGTGTCCTAATCCTAGAAGAGCTGCTTGCCATAGCTAAACTCTCTTCTACCATTACCAAGAGGAAAGTGGCCACTGAACAATTACAGTGCAGTAGTTAACCCCTTAGGTGAAGGAGAATTGTTTGGTAACCTGTGTTGTCAGGTGTATGCGGACAGAGGAGAGTATGTAAAGAATAAGCCAGACTGATCGGTGAACGTGTAGGCAAAGGGAAAGAACCGTAACCAGAGAGAAGGATTCAATATAGTACTGTCTGGCCAGTCATAAGACCCCATAACTCTCTAGCAGTAGCCTCTTGAAAGGACTGCTGCATTTCCAGGGTTTAATTTGTAGCTTGTACAAACAGAGACGTTTGATAAAGGGTCTCGATCATATCATCATTGTTGTTGATTATAATTGAATTAAAAGTATATGATCTAATTGACGGGATGGATTTTCTTAAAAAAAACTTTAATAATAAACGATCCAAGTAATAGTAATAATGTAAATATGACAATAAAAAAAATACCGAGTACTTACAATAAATGAATGTTTATCACTTTTAAGCTTCCGCTTCTATACCGTGGTCTTTCACTTTCTTGTGGTGGAGTTCTCTTGCTTGAGGGTACACTCGGGCACACTTTTCTATCTTATTTCTCTTCCTCTATTTTTTTTCTTCAAGATTTTTATAGTTTATATATGAAGGATTTATTTCAATGTTACTGTTCTTTAAATATTTTAATTGTTAATTAATTTTCTTGTAGTTTCCTTATTTCTTTTCCTCACTCGGCTATTTTTCCCTGTTGTAGCCCTAGGGCTTATAGTATCTTGTTTTTTCAACTAGGGTTGTAGCTTAGTAGTAATGATGATGATGATGATAATAATAATAATTAATTCATCCCTACACAACTTGATTAAGCAAATAATTCAGAAAATACAAATCGTCAGTGATTAACAAAATGATGCAGAAACAGTCAAACAAATATGAATAGTCAGTAAGTTCTTAAAGAAAGTTTTTTTCCTCTTTATATAAAAAAAACTTGGGACTTAGGATCCAAATAAACAACAACTTTGGTGCACTCGACGGTTCAAGAGACGCTTAGAAAGTTCATTGTAAAAAAAAAAAATATAAACAAGTTTGTAAACAAAGCCTTGAACTCAATTTGCTGTTACCGCATGGGCGAAATATGCTATCTAAACTGAACTCAAAGATCATAGCTAAAGTATTTCAATATACTCTCGCTGTTAAGAGCAGATGAAAAAACGTTATAGGAAATAAGAAATGGATGAAACAGTCACCTATTGCCACAATTATGCAAGAGCCTCCTTACTCTTGTTAAGGGTAGAAGAGACTCTTTTAGCTATGGTCAGCAGCTCTTCTAGGAGAACAACACTCCAAATTCAAACCATTGTTCTCAAATCTACAGTAGTGCCATTGCCTCTGTACCATGGTCTTCCACTGTCTTGGATTAGATTTCACTTGCTTGAGTGTACACTCGGGCACGCTGTTCTGTCTTGTTTCTATTCCTCTAGTTTTGTTAAAGTTTATATAGGAGATATTTATTTGAATGTTTTATTTGTCCTTCTTTCCTTTCCTCACTGGGCTATTTTTCCCTGTTAGGAGTCCCTAGGCTTATAGCATCCTGCTTTTCCAACTAGGGTTGTAGCTTAGAAAGTAATAATAATAATTATTTAAACGTTCAAGCAGCCTATGAAAGGTGTAATGCATTTTCCCGAAAGTACCTGCCTTGTTCCTAGGCCATAAACATGTATCCAAATGGCAGACTTCTTCGACGCGTTTGATCGAAGGGCCTGCAGAGGACGCATCAGGCAACCGACCCCTTAATGTAGGGATAATGGTGAAGAAAAATATGAAGAAAAAGAAGAAGAAGAAGAAGAACAAACGACTGACAGTGAAATACAAATCAATAGATATAAAAAATATTAATTAGAGAATAATACCCTCCTCTCTCTCTCTCTCTCTCATTATAAGTACCCACTGAAATTTTCCCAGACCCCTCCCTCTCTCTCTCTCTCTCTCTCTCTCTCTCTCTCTCATTATAAGGACCCACCGAAATTTTCCCAGACGTCTGTACATTTAACCATCTCTCTCTCTCTCTCTCTCTCTCTCTCTCTCTCTCTCATTATAAGTACCCACTGAAATTTTCCCAGACCTCTCTCTCTCTCTCTCTCTCTCTCTCTCTCTCTCATTGTAAATACCCACTGATATTTTCCCAGACCTCTCTCTCTCTCTCTCTCTCTCTCTCTCATTGTAAATACCCACTGATATTTTCCCAGACCTCTCTCTCTCTCTCTCTCTCTCTCTCTCTCATTGTAAATACCCACTGATATTTTCCCAGACCTCTCTCTCTCTCTCTCTCTCTCTCTCTCTCTCTCATTGTAAATACCCACTGATATTTTCCCAGACCTCTCTCTCTCTCTCTCTCTCTCTCTCTCATTGTAAATACCCACTGATATTTACCCAGACCTCTCTCTCTCTCTCTCTCTCTCTCTCTCTCTCTCTCTCTCTCCTCATTATAAGGACCCACTGAAATTTTCCCAGACGTCTGTACATTTAACCATCTCTCTCTCTCTCTCTCTCTCTCTCTCTCTCTCTCTCTCATTGTAAATACCCACTGAAATTTTCCCAGACCTCTCTCTCTCTCTCTCTCTCTCTCTATAAATCCCATT
Organism: Palaemon carinicauda; assembly: GCF_036898095.1. Lineage (NCBI taxonomy): Eukaryota > Metazoa > Arthropoda > Malacostraca > Decapoda > Palaemonidae > Palaemon > Palaemon carinicauda. The sequence goes on from NC_090759.1 coordinate 37,651,570, forward strand.
CTTTAGACAGTACTATGACGAGCTGATACACAATTGGAAACATTGCCTTATTGCCTTATTCTATGTTTGGGTTCCCCCAGGTCCCTCAGTGTGAGGCACCTCGTATATCCACCAGAGAGTTGCTAATGCATCTTCCCTTGTATTTTGCATCTTCCAGTCTTGGATGGTCTGGGATGCTACAATGAAAGAAATGATCAGCGCGTCATTCTAAATTTCGAAAGTGAGCACTCGCCTTGCATTGCACTCGAGAATGACGTAGATATTTCATGAACATTTCACCTATCTTATCTTTCATCATATCCTGAAGCATCTGATGTCCACATCATATACAGATAAGACTTGAAAATAGATTGACAAACGAAGCCGCAAAGTGCTTCACGCAACTACAAGGATTATAAGGTTTAAAATAAATGGCAAAGGTTTAAGGAATGTCGACTAAAGGGAAATGGGCATCTATTCGTGAAATGTGCAGATACAATACGTAAGTATACACATGCCCAAGGTGAAGGATACGCCTGGAAGAAGTAGAAGAAGAAGAAGAAGAAGAAAATGGATATGACTGGTAAAAAAAAAGTTTCTGGGATCAACCACTGCCATAAATAATACCATTACCGTAAAATACCACTACCACTACTACATTGGACCCTTCTCTCTGGTTACGGTTCATTTTCTTTTTGCCTACACATACACCGAATTATCTGGCCTACTCTTTACAAATCGTCTGTCCTCATACGCCTGACAACACAGTTTACCAAACACTTCTTCTTCTCTCCAGGGGGTTAACTAATGTACTGTAATTGTTCAGTGGCCACTTTCCTCTTGGTAAGGGTAGAAGAGACTTTAGCTATGGTAAGCAGCTCTTCTAGGAGAAGGACACTCCAAAATCAAACCATTGTTCTCTAGTCTTCGGTAGTGCCATAGTCTCTGTACCATGGCTTTCCACTGTTTAGAGCTCCCTTGCTTGAGTGTACACTCGGGTACACTAATCTATCTTTTTTCTCTTCTTGCTGTGTTAAAGTTTCTATAGTTTATATAGAAAATACTGATTTTATGTTGTTACTATTCTTAAAGTATTTTTTTTCCTTGTTTCCTTTCCTTACTGGGCTATTTTCCCTGTTGGAGCCCCTGGGCTTATAGCATCCTGCTTTTCCAAACAGGGGTGCAGCTTAGCAAGTAATAATAATAATAATAATAATGACCATTGCCATAAAAAATCTTAAATATGGTAAATAAGAGTTGGGGGAATATACAAACGCAACGATAAACATTAAAGGCATCAAGAGAGCAGCTGAAACGCCCTCGAACTCATAAGATATATAATGATAAGAATCAGAAAACATTATAACGCCCTCTTCAACACGGAAGAAAGGATAGCAGATCAAACATGAGATAAGAAGGGGTGCCAGACGAAGCCGGATTGTATATCCTATCTTTAAAGCATCGTCCTAATTAGAGAGAGAGAGAGAGAGAGAGAGAGAGAGAGAGAGAGAAACCGGTATCGGCTAGACAGAACCAGATTTTGTTTGGCTATGCTAAAACGAGAAGCCGAAGATGCAGCGCAGCTCGTGCAGACACCGTCCATCATGATGGCAAGCCATCTCCAGGAAAGTGAATAGTTGATTAATTAGGATAATATTAACCATTTTGAATTGTTAAAACATCAAATTATTTCATTTGAATTAGAGATTTTGCAGTAGAGTAGCGCAGATGGCCTCGAAAATTAAAATTGAGTCGTTCATGGCCCATTCCAAGTGAATAATTTTCATTGTATTCCCAACTATGTGGAAGATATAAAATCTCAAGTAGGGTACTTTTTATGATCAACTCTCTACAGAAAGGGAGGATCCTTCTAGGCTCTGTCAATGCACGTTCGTCTTTTTTAAAATTGATATGGAATTATGAGTGATCTTTTGCATTTAAATTGATCACAATTTTATAAAACTGTTGAGCATGTGGTTCTCACGGATGAGAATCTAGTCACTGTAATGTAGACGTACTTATTTGGATAAGCAGGAGGCATTATTTGGATAAACAGGAGACCTTAATTGGATAAGCAGGAGACCTTAATTGGACAAGCAGGTGGCCTTATTTGGATAAGCAGGAGACCTTATTTGGATAACCAGGAGACCTTTTATTTGGATAAGCAGGAACCATTATTTGGATAAGCAGGAGAACTTATTTGGATAAGCACGAGATCTTATTTGGATAAGCAAGAGGTCTCATTTGGATAAGCGGGAGACCTTATTTGGATAAGCAGGAACCATTATTTGGATAAGCAGGAGACCTTATTTGGATAAGCACGAGATCTTATTTGGATAAGCAGGAGGTCTCACTTGGATAAGCAGGAGACCTTATTTGGATAAGCAGGAGGCCTTATTTGGATAAGCAGGAGGCCTTATTTTGGATAAGCAGGGGGCCTTATTTTGGATAAGCGGGAGGCCTTGTTTTGGATAAGGAAGAGGCCTTGTTTTGGATAAGCAGGAGGCCTTGTTTTGGATAAGCAGGAGGCCTTATTTAGATAAGTAGGAGGCCTTATTTGGATAAGTAGACCTTATTCGGATAAGCAGGCCTTATTTGAATAAGCATGAGGCTTTATTTGGATAAGCAGGAGCCCTTACTTGGATAAGCAGGAGGCCTTATTTAAATAAGTAGGAGGCATTATTTAAATAAGTAGGAGACCTTATTTAAGTAAGTAGGAGACCTTTTCTTAAGCCTTATTTGGATAAGCAGGAGCCCTTATTTGGATAAGTGGGCGGCTTTATTTCAACATGTAGGAGGCCTTATTTAAATAAGCAGGAGGTCTTATTCGGATAAGTAGGAGGCATCATTTGGATAAGCAAGAGGCCAATTATTTTTTGGAGAAGTAACAGATCAAATTAGACATGGAATATCTATACTCAGTGGCTACTACCTTCTTGGCAAGGGTAGAAGAGACTCTTTAGCTATGGTAAGCAGGTCTTCGAGGAAGTCAGTCCAAAATCAACCCATTGTTCTCTAGTCTTGGGTAGTGTCATACCCTCTATACCATGGTCTTCCACAGTCTTGGGTTAGAACTTCTCTAGTTTGAGGGTAAACTCAGGCACACACTTCTATTTGTTTCCTTATTTCCTTCCCTCACTGGGCAGTTTTTCCCTGTTGGAGTCCTTGGGCTTATAGCATCCTGTTTTTCTAACTGTGGTTGACTAACTAAGCTAATAATAATAATAATAATAATAATTATAATAATAATAAAAATAATAATAATAAATAATAATAATAAATAAAAATAATAATAATAATAATAATAATAATAATAATAATAATAATAATAATGACTCCCATTACACTCAATCAGTAATAAAGTAGAAATGGATTCTTAATTATACCTAATTTTATCTGAACATTAAATAATGTCTATGATGACACGCATGGAAATAATAATAAAAAAAATAAGTGGGAAAACGTTAACTAATTTACCATCCCCAATAACCTACTTTACGTAACATACATTACCTTCAGCAAACTACAAAGAGCGATTGAAAGGGAATATATTACACTGAAATGTTTTTAAAAACAGATGTGTTGAAATCATCTTGTATAAATATTTCCTATTAAACGTCGAGATAACATTACCTAATGCTAATTGGGTAGTACGCAAGAGGAAAAACCGAGAGAGAGAGAGAGAGAGAGAGAGAGAGAGAGAGAGAGAGATATTTCCTATCAAACATCGAGATACCACCACCTAATGATAATTGCGTATTACGCAAGAGGAAAAAACCGATAGAGAGAGAGAGAGAGAGAGAGAGAGAGAGAGAGAGAGAGAGAGAGCAACACTATATGAAAAAATATGAATATACTTATACATACATGTACATACATATGCTTATATATTTTTAACAATTATTATTTTCTATTCAGTTAAATAATTTACTAAACCTATATAATATATAATGATATTTTTGGATACATTATGAAAAAAAAATTCATCTTATTACGGAAAGATATAAATAAAAGGTACAACAAACAAACTATATATATATATATATATATATATACATATATATATATATATATATATGTATATACAGTATATATATATATATATATATACAGTATATATATATATATACATACATATATATATATGTATATATATATATATATATACGTACATACAGACAGTTATTTTTGTTTGGTGTGTGTATATATATATATATATATATACATATATATATATATATATATACATATATATATATATATATATATAAAATTACATAGAGAAAATTTCAAAATTACAAAGGGATAGGATGTTGAGAATACAAAATGTCACGGAATGTCGTGAAGAAAAATTGATGTAAAGTCAAACCGTCAAAATGTGTACGAGTCTCAACTTCAATCACAAAACTATCCACATCTTAAAGGCCGCTCATGAATGGCAGAGGCAAGGGACAGTGACATTGCAATATCAAGCAGGACAATGCCCTGGAAACTGACCATATATACATACGATCAGCGTCCAAACCCCCTCTCCACACAAGCTAGGGCCAAGGAGGGCCAGGCTATGGCTGCTGATGACTCAGAAGATAGAACCATAGGCTCCCCCAAATACAGCGACAAAAGAAAATAACGAGTTTAAGCGGGAATTGAACCCCAGTCTGGCGATCTCCAGTTAGGGATGTTACCACATCGGCCACCACAAGCTTTGCATGCTTTCGAACGTTTACTATTCAATTACTATCTATTATAACTTAATTATTTTCTGATATACCAATTAATTAGTGCAAAGCATTATTTCTGCTGTATTTCCAAGCGATGACAGCCAGGGCAGCCGATCCGGACTACGCTCTACCCCAAAGCCAAAGGAAAGTCCTTCAAAAAGAAGGCAACTGTGTTTACCCCATACAAAATAGGAAAGAAAAACGTTCATAGAAGGAGTTAAAAAACACGTTCATAAAGGAGTTAGGAATACGTAAGTCTTATTGAGGTCCTGCAGAGAGTAGGATTCCCCTGCTGTAGAGGATCAGATAAACATCCCATTGAAGTATAATAAAGAGCAGATAAATAATGGGATAGAAAGCTTTTGCAAAAAAGAAATAATGGAGAAGATAATGGAAGGAAATACATGATGTGAGAAGCGCGCATATTGAAGTGGTCGAGTTATCCACGTTTGAAGAAATTACTTTATGGACTGAAGATTGTTGTTCTCTTGATATATTACGCTTAATTAAACGTAACAGTGAAATAAAATGCAAAACTTTCGAGGAAATATATATTTTATTTATATATATATATATATATATATATACACTGTATATATATACATATATATACTGTATATATATACACACATATATATATATATATATACATACATACATATACATATATATACATACATATATATATATACATACATATATATATATACATACATATATATACATACATATATATACATATATATATATATATATATATATATTATATATATATTATATTATATATATGTATCAATATATATATATATATATATATATACATATACATATATGTACATACATATACATACATATATATATATACATTTACATATAGATACATACATATACATATGTATATATCTACATATACATATTTATACACACACACATATATATATACATATATACATACATACATATATATACATACATATATATATATATATATATATATATAAATGTCTTGGAGGCTAAATACTATGTCACTGTCGTCCCAGCTTCCTAGACCAGGGTTCGAATCCCCGGCCAACCAGAAGGTATTATATTTTGAGTTGATTCCCCCTTGGGTCTCTGATCCCGAGGTATAGAGAGAATCCAGATATTAAGAAAGTGAAATATATGGCTTAAATGTGCAAAATTCAATCATGTAACTGTATAAGAAAAACACGATTGTAGTAAGTACTTTCGTTTGTTGGCGTCGCAACTT
>NC_090759.1:37670018-37695018 GCF_036898095.1 Palaemon carinicauda
TCAACATGCTTAGTCTGGATAGAAAATATAATTAAGTCGAGACTAAATCTGCAAATAGTTGAAGATAAAGAAGAGGAAGAAGAAGAAACAGAAGAAGAAGAAGAAGAAAAAGAAGAAGAGGAGAACAATGAACAGGATATGTGTAAGGATGCAGAAGAAATCATTGATATAACTTATGATGCCATCCAACAACATACTTATGAAGAAATAAATTACCAGATGGAAACAAATAATAGACCCAAGAGACTCTACTCGGACCTACATAATTTTAGGGAAGAGCAAGAACAAGAAAAAAAAAAAAAAGAAGGATATAGTCTGTAATAGGCTGAAAAGAGGGAATTGCAGATTTGGTGAAAGATGCTACTACAAGCATTCAAAGATATGCCATAATTATGAAATATATGGTAAATGTGCGTATTTAGACGGATATGGAGACGAATGCAGAGATCTCCATCCAAAAATATGCAAAAACCTAAAAGAAGGAAAAGGATGCAGTTTCAACAAAAAATGTCGATATATGCATCCTGCAACCATGAATGAAAGTAAGAAAACTCAGCAAACTGAAAAGAAAACTGAAAGCAAAAAAGAAAAAAAAAAAAAAAAGCCGGCCGTGTATATACCGCGCTATGAACCAAGAGCCCCAAGATATGAGGCCTTTCAACCCAAACCTGCACATTTAGAGCCCAACTACAAAGAATGCATCTATAATGCCAGGGGTTGGTGCAGATATGGGGACAATTGCAGGTATACACACAAAAGTAAATATGAAGGTGAAAGAGCAAATATAATTGAAAAGTTGGATTTTTTAATGGCAGAATTCCGGGAAATGAAGAAAAGAACATCATATCAGAACAGGAAGGAAGCATGGGAGAATCCATATTATTACCAATATTAAATAATGGGGATGAAACACAAACCATAATAGTGATGAATGCACAGGGTTTAGTCACGAGTAACTCTAAAAGGAAAATAGAGTTCTTAGAAGAACTAACCCAAATTGAAAAAATAGATATAATAAATATAAGTGAAACATGGTATTCCCAAGAGACTGGCAGTGATGACCAGATAAAGGGTTTCCAAACTTATAGATCAGACAGAAAAAATAGGAATCAAGGGGGAACCGCAATATATGGAAGAGACATAAATCAAGGAAAAGTCTGTGAAAAATACAGCAACACAGAATGTGAATTGATTGCGGTAGAATTTGAATTTGAAAAACTAGTGAATATTGTAGTTTACAGACCCCCAAACACTAAGGAGTTTGACATAATAATAGAAAAAATAGATGATATATGTAGAAACCATAAAGACTGGAATATACTCCTATCCGGAGATTTTAACTTTCCTTTCGTGGATCGGAAAGAACGGATAGAAGAAAGTGGTTGTATGTATACATATAAAAAAGATAGTAATAGTAGCGCAGAAGATAAGAGGCAATTTGAAAAGCTTCAAGATATGCTATTAGAACATAATATGCAACAAATAAATCACATTCCAACAAGAAAGGAAAATGTCCTAGATCTAGTATTTGTGAATGAGGTGAATTATGTTAAAGAAATAATAGTGTATAACACGGAAATTTCAGACCACAATGTCATAGAATTGATAGTCCATTCCAAAGCAAGTGATCGCAGAATTAATAAAAGCACAAAACTTTGGGAAGGATATGGAAAATATAATTTTTACAGTAAGAATATAAAATGGTCAGAAATAAATGAAGAACTGAATAAAGAATGGAAAAATGTATTTGTAAGTGATAATATACAGGTAAATACGGACATACTGTACAAAATACTGGAGAAAATTGTTGAAAAATATGTACCGAAAAAAAACAATAAACAAAAGACGTGCATACCAAGAGACAGAAGGATCTTATTTCAGAAAATTAGAAAGTGGAAGAAAAATCTTGCAAAAGAAAAAAATGTGTGGAAAATGAGGGAAATAAAATGTAAGATAGAAAATGCAGAACAAAAGATTCTACAGTCGAAAGAAAATGAAAAAAAGAGACTTAGAAGAAAGGACACTTCAAAATATAAAAAGAAACCCCAAAGTGCTTTACTCCTATGCAAAAAAGATGAATAAAGGGAGATTAGAAATAGGCCCTCTAAGAATTGAAGGACGGCTAACGAATGAAAAAAAGGAAATATGCAACATATTAGCAGAAAAATATAAGAGTGAGTTCTCACCAAGAATTGCGAATGAGAATAATGAAACAGAAATGAGAGAAGAAAATGTTGAATATCTAACGGATGTAGATATTAATGAAGCAGATATTGTCACAGCTATAAACGAAATTAAAAATGGATCGGCAGCCGGACCAGATGGAGTTCCAGCGATTTTGTTAAAAAAAACTGCAAACACTATCGCAAAGCCGCTTGCAATACTGCTAAGACAAAGTGTAGATATGAGCGAGATATATGTTAAACATAAATTAGCTTATATAACCCCTATCTTCAAAAGTGGATCAAGACTAGAGGCAAGCAATTATAGACCTGTTAGTCTAACATCACATATTATGAAAGTGTATGAGAGGGTAATAAAAAAGAAAATAATGAACCATTTGGTTAAAAATAATTTGTTTAATATGGGCCAACACGGTTTCGTGCCTGGAAAAAGTACACAGACCCAACTGATAGCACACTATGAAAACATATACAAAAATATGATAAATGAAAAAGACACAGATGTGATCTATCTAGATTTTGCAAAAGCCTTTGACAAGGTAGACCATAACATATTGGAGAAAAAAATGAGAAAGCATAATATTGTGGGAAAGATAGGAAAATGGGTAAAAGAATTCCTGCAAAACAGAAAACAGATAATGGTTGCAAATGACGAGAAATCAGATGAAGCCCAGGTAATATCTGGTGTGCCACAAGGTACGGTATTAGCTGCACTACTGTTTGTTATTATGATCTCAGACATAGACTGTGATGTTGAAAACTCCGTAGTGAGAAGTTTCGCCGATGACACAAGAATAAGTAGAGAAATTACTTGTGATGAAGATAGGAACTCACTACAAAGAGATCTAAACAAAATATATGAATGAGCGGAGATAAATAGGATGGTATTTAACTCCGATAAATTCGAATCAATAAATTATGGAAACAGAGAAGGAATGGTATATGCATACAAGGGACCTATTAATGAGACAATCACAAACAAGGAAGCAATTAAAGACCTTGGTGTAATGTTAAATAGGAATATGTTATGCAACGACCAAATAGCAACACTGTTGGCTAAATGTAAAGCAAAAATGGGAATATTATTCAGACACTTTAAAACAAGAAAAGCTGAACACATGATTATGCTTTACAAAACTTATGTACATAGTACACTCGAGTTCTGCAATGTGATATGGTACCCACACTACCAAAAGGATATTGCGCAAATAGAGAGTGTACAAAGGTCCTATACTGCTAGAATAGAAGTAGTTAAGGACCTTGACTACTGGGAAAGACTGAAATTTTTAAAACTATACAGTCTAGAAAGGAGAAGAGAACACTACATGATAATACAAGCATGGAAGCAAATAGAAGGAATTAATGAAAACATCATGGAGCTAAAAATATCAGAAAGAGCAAGCCGAGGTAGATTAATAGTGCCAAAAAATATACCAGGTAAACTAAGAAAGGCGCACAGGACATTAATCCACTACGCACCAGCATCGATAATGCAGCGACTATTTAATGTGCTGCCAGCTCATCTAAGAAACATATCAGGAGTGAGCGTAGATATGTTTAAGAATAAGCTCGATAAATACCTAAGATGCATCCCAGACCATCCAAGACTGGAAGATGCAAAATACACCGGAAGATGCATTAGTAACTCTCTGGTGAATATACGAGGTGCCTCACACTGAGGGACCTGGGGGAACCCAAACAAACAATAAGGCAATAAGGTAAGGTAAGGCTCTCTCTCTCTCTCTCTCTCTCTCTCTCTCTCTCTCTCTCTCTCTCTCTCTCTCTCTCTCTCTCTCTCTCTCTCTCTCTCAGTTACGACCCACAGAACTTATCCACAAATAACACTTGGAAAAACTAGAATATACTTTTTAAATAATTTTCATATGTAAAAACAAAATATTTTCTTAAGCATAATTTACATGTAAGAGCTGTACGAGGAAACAGAATATGCAGGTAAAATCCAGATGACATAAAAACACACATAAATCATCAATAAAGCATAAAGAAATATTGTAACCACTGAGTGGCAGGGGTTCTCTGTCCTGATATTTTGTCTTATACACCGCAAATGTACGAGATCAGAGAACCAAGTGTATACACCATATTACGCAGGCAAGGCGCATTGATGATATGAGAGAGACTGCATCCTGATCAATTACTTAACACTTGAAAGTGAGAGTGTAGAGTACTTTTCATCTCGGATAATTATTTCACTATGAATATACAAAATTATTCATGTATAGATGTACTGACTATGAGAAAGCTTTAGATTCTGTCAAAACTTCAGCAGAAATAAAAGCATTTCAAAAGCAAGGAATAGATGAATCTTATGTTAGAATACTTAAGAATATCTATGCGGTAGTACAACAATCACAAAACTGCATAAAATAGGGAGGAAAATACAATTGAGAAAGGAGTTAGATAGAGAGACTTCATCTCTCCTAAATTATTCACAGACTGCCTTGAAGAAATTATCAAGAATTTAGACTGGGAAAATATAACAATGGGGAATACCCTAATAACTCAAGATTTACAGCTGACATACTGTTATGTAGGGAATCGTGGGAGGAGCCGCAAAGGATGATAGAAGATTTGAATAGAGATATTCAGAAATGGAAGACTGAAAATGAATAAGAGTAAAACAAAAGAGAATGTCCAATGAAAATGCAGACAACAAAAAAGAGTTATGGACGAACCTCTAGAGATTGTTGATGAATATACGTATTTAGAACAGACACACAATGTTTCTCCAGGTCATGAGACCGAAATTAAAAGAAGGATAACCATGGGATGGAGAACTTTTGGTAAACACAATGAATTATGAAAAGTAAAATGCCACTCTTTCTAAAAAGAAAAGTATTTAATCAGACACACCTACCAGTATTATCTTCAGGTCAGAAACTTGGAGCCTTATTAGAGCCTTAGAACATAAGCTAGTAATCTAATGGTCCTACCAGTATCAACTTATGCATCACAAACTTGCAGCCTTACTAAAGCCTTAGTACATAAGCTAGTTACAACTCAAAGAGCTATGGAAAGAGTGATGATGGAAATAACACTAAGAGTCAGATAAAAGCAACAAGGATACGACAGCTAATTAAAGTAGAGAATATTTTAACAATAAGTAAGAAAAAGAAAGGGTCATGGGCAAGACATATCATGAGAAAAAACATTTAATAGATGGACAAAAAGAACAACACAATAGAAGAGAAGACGATGGATTGGCAGGCTAAGAAAATATACGGGAATAAACTGGCATAGATTGATTATAAACCGACGGGAGTAGAACATGTATGAGGCCTTTGTCCTGCAAACAGTCTAAAAATAAGTTAAACTAATACCTGAATACAGAGTAACGTGACGAAAAAAGAAGGATTTTAAGAGCATAAATTCAAATGTCAAAACTAGAATAAAATATACAAAATAGTTTTCACCATTAAGTATAACAAACTGAAAAATCATTTTGCATAATGACAAGAACATTAAAAAATAGGATAGTCTCAGTTGCCAACAGTTTGTTAAGTAATTAGTAATTTGTCATGTGCTTGATTTAAAGACATTGCACTCAAGTTTCTTCTAAATTAGCTACAGCGTTCCACAAGTGATTTGTTTCACTGTTGTTTCAGTATTTCATGACACTAAGCATTGTTAACAAATTACTTTAAGAAAGAAGAAACGTCAAATGAGTTGACAAGGAGCATGAATTAAATTTTAATCTAAAGGGTACCCAATTAAAGTCAGATGAAATGAATGAAGTGAATGATGAATATGTGAATCACTGAATAACGATTTTACAACTGAGACTGGGCAACGAACAGGGCTTTTTAGGGGTTGATCTGGAGGCCAATCTATAAGAATTGGCCGACAGGTTTCCCTTGCTGCCAAGCGTGAAAGGAATCAGACCGGTTTGGTGGCATTCCTGTTCATTTACAGCGTTGACATTTCAATTGGTGATGTGAGGTGGAATGATGAGAAAATTTCAACTAAGTGCACGTCTCTACATCTGTCTGTATATATAACATATATATTTGATATATATATATATATATATATATATATATATATATATATATATATATACACATATACATACATATATACATATATATACATATATATATATATATATATATATATATATATATATATATATATATATATATATATACATATATATACACATATACATACATATATACATATATATACACACATAAATATATATATATATATATATATATATATATATATATATATATATATATATACATATAAGGTGTATATATATATATACATATAAGGTGTATATATATATACATATAAGGTGTATATATATATATATATATATATATATATAATGTATGCATATATTGTATGTGTATATATGTATATATACACACGCATTTACAGACATTATATATATAACAAAATATCATAAACGAATGGTAATAATACAATTATATATACATATATTTGCTGTACGTGTATTTACCTATTCATATACATATATATATATATATATACATATATATATATATATATGTGTGTGTGTGTATATATACATATGCATACATATACATACTTATACACACACAATGCTCTTACTCTTTCGGTTAAGGCTCAAATATGAAATGGGTAAAGAGTGTATATATTTCTCTCACCGAATCGTACAGTTATTTAGTTTGAATCCAACTGCGGGAACTAGGGTCTCTTTATTTCATTCATCATAGAGATTCACACTTAGAACAAGTGCTTTTCCACTAATAAAAAAAAAGAAAAAAAAAGGTAGTTAAGTAAATGCAGGCAAGTGCAAGGTAATAACCATGGGATGGAGATCTTGTGGTAAACATAATGAATTATGAAAAGTTAAATGCCACTTTTTCTAAAAAGAAAAGTATAAAATCCGATGCTTCTACCAAGTGCAAGGTAACGAGGAAAAAAGAGAAAAAAAAGAGAAAATCCTGGAAGTTAGAGAACTTGTGGTAAACATAATGAATTATGAAAAGTAACATGCCACTTTTTCTAAAAAGACAAGTATGAAATCCGATGGTTCTACCAAGTGCAAGGTAACGAGAGGAAAACGAAAAGAGAAAATCCTGGAAGTTAGAAAAACGGATGATTGAGCAAAGTATCCGGAAGCTTATGTAACTGACGATGATGATTGATTGATTGATTTGTGCTTTTCTGGCATCCAGGCTCGATGGTGAAATGTCTGAATAATTGAACCGATATAGGAAACTGAATATGGTCTGATTACTAAACATTTGGAAGGCTTGCATTATTTGTACAGGGCCTCGTGGAAATGAACGAAGGGATTTATTTTTTTTTTTTTTTTTTTTTTTTTTTTTTTTTTTTTTTGAGGAAGTGATTCGTAGATGTCTATAAGTGTGAATGGAGTATGATGGTTTGGAAGGGTATAAAGTATGGAAAAAAAAACAAAACCGAATTATTGGATAAAAACATTTTGAATTATTGATTGATTTGAAGTTCTCTGGCATCCTGACATCAAAGGTCGTTGATGCCGATAGAGTTCTCTGGCATCCTGATATCGAAGGTCATAGACGCCGATAGAGTTCTCTGGCATCCTGACATCGAAGGTCATTGACGCCGATCGAGTTCCCTGGCCTCCCGACATCGAAGGTCATTGACGCCGATCGAGTTCTCTGGCCTCCCGACATCGAAGGTCATTGACGCCGATTAGAGTTCTCTGGCCTCCTGACATCGAAGGTCATTGACGCCGATAGAATTCTCTGGTATCCTGACATCGAAGGTCATTGACGCCGATTAGAGTTCTCTGGCCTCCTGACATCGAAGGTCATTGACGCCGTTAGAGTTCTCTGGCCTCCTGACATCGAAGGTCATTGACGCCGATAGAGTTCTCTGGCATCCTGACATCGAAGGTCATTGACGCCGATCGAGTTCTCTGGCCTCCCGACATCGAAGGTCATTGACGCCGATCGAGTTCTCTGGCCTCCCGACATCGAAGGTCATTGACGCCGATAAGAGTTCTCTGGCCTCCCGACATCGAAGGTCATTGACGCCGATAGAGTTCTCTGGTATCCTGACATCGAAGGTCATTGACGCCGATTAGAGTTCTCTGGCCTCCTGACATCGAAGGTCATTGACGCCGTTAGAGTTCTCTGGCCTCCTGACATCGAAGGTCACTGACGCCGATAAGAGTTCTCTGGCCGCCTGACATCGAAGGTCACTGACGCCGATAAGAGTTCTCTGGCCTCCTGACATCGAAGGTCACTGACGCCGATAAGAGTTCTCTGGCCTCCTGACATCGAAGGTCACTGACGCCGATAGAGTTCTCTGGCCTCCTGTCATCGAAGGTCACTGACGCCGATAGAGTTCTCTGGCCTCCTGTCATCGAAGGTCACTGACGCCGATAGAGTTCTCTGGCCTCCTGTCATCGAAGGTCACTGACGCCGATAGAGTTCTCTGGCCTCCTGACATCGAAGGTCACTGACGCCGATAAGAGTTCTCTGGCCTCCTGTCATCGAAGGTCACTGACGCCGATAAGAGTTCTCTGGCCACTGACATCGAAGGTCACTGACGCCGATAAGAGTTCTCTGGCCTCCTGTCATCGAAGGTCACTGACGCCGATAGAGTTCTCTGGCCACTGACATCGAAGGTCACTGACGCCGATAAGAGTTCTCTGGCCTCCTGTCATCGAAGGTCACTGACGCCGATAGAGTTCTCTGGCCTCCTGACATCGAAGGTCACTGACGCCGATAGAATTCTCTGGCCTCCTGACATCGAAGGTCACTGACGCCGATAGAGTTCTCTGGCCTCCTGTCATCGAAGGTCACTGACGCCGATAGAGTTCTCTGGCCTCCTGTCATCGAAGGTCACTGACGCCGATAGAGTTCTCTGGCCTCCTGACATCGAAGGTCACTGACGCCGATAGAGTTCTCTGGCCTCCTGACATCGAAGGTCACTGACGCCGATAGAGTTCTCTGGCCTCCTGTCATCGAAGGTCACTGACGCCGATAGAGTTCTCTGGCCTCCTGACATCGAAGGTCACTGACGCCGATAGAGTTCTCTGGCCTCCTGTCATCGAAGGTCACTGACGCCGATAGAGTTCTCTGGCCTCCTGTCATCGAAGGTCACTGACGCCGATAGAGTTCTCTGGCCACTGACATCGAAGGTCACTGACGCCGATAGAGTTCTCTGGCCTCCTGACATCGAAGGTCATTGACGCCGATAGAGTTCTCTGGCATCCTGACATCGAAGGTCATTGACACCAATATCGTTTGTTATAAATAAATAATTAAATATTAAATTTTAAAGAATGAAAAAAAAATGAATTTAAAAACAATAAAAACGGAGATGTCATTATGAAATTTAAACAGCTTTCAGAAGACCTGCTTAAAAAACAAAATCTAAAAATACCGTTAACATTGTACAACACATCCTACCCAAGAATCTTCCCATCCTAATCTTGAGCCTCAAACAGATATCTATTTCTTACGGTGCAAAAAAAAAAAAAAAAAAAAAAAAAAAAAAAAAAAGTTTAAGTGGTTTGGTCACATAGAAAGAACTGATGACAGTTGGCTGATAAAAGTACTAAACGGGGGAAAGGAGCAGAAGCCTAGAAATGGTCGTATAGATAGCTTGAGAGACATACCAGAAAAGGAAAGCCTATGCAAGCGAAGGACGTTTGCAAAAATAAATCAATGAAATTAAGCAATTTAAATCAAATATCAATAAAAACCTAAGAATAGACACTCGGTAGAGTGCATACCTTCGCCAACGCAACAAAATATGCAATTAAATTATGCACATTTGGGCACTAGTTTCATGCAAATCAGATAAAAAATTGGCAACGATATAGCAAAAAGGCGTGTTTGACCTATTCCTTATATTGACCTTTGACCAAATCACTCGCAAAATCTAATCAAATTGTCCTTGGATCATGGTCACTCATCGCAACAAATTTCATGAGATTCGGTCAAATAGTTTTTGAGTTATGCAAATCACTATCACAAAGACAGAAATACAAAATACACGCCTATCAAAACATAACCTTCGCCGTAACAAGTTCGAAGGTAAAAATTAAATAATTGACAAAACTACAAACACACACACACACACACACACACACACACATATATATATATATATATATATATATATATATATATATGTATATATAGTATATATAATATATATACATATATATATATATATATATATATATATATATATATTTATATATATATATGTATATATAGTATATATAATATATATACATATATATATATATATATATATATATATATATATACATATATATATATATATATATATATATTTATATATATACTATATATATATGTATATATATAAATAAAGGTGCATATATATGTATATGTATATATATATACATATATATACACTATATATATATGTGACGCAGTTCCGGTAGGCCCTGCTGCTTCCTCCGGTGCCTTAGATGACCGCGGAGGTAGCAGCAGTAGGGGACTCAGCAGTATGAAGCTTCATCTGTGGTGGAAATGTGGGAGGTTGGGCTGTGGCACCCTAGCAGTACCAGCTGAACTCGGCTGAGTCCCTGGTTAGGCTGGAGGAACGTAGAGAGTAGAGGTCCCCTTTTTGTTTTGTTTCTTGTTGTTGTCGGCTACCCCCCAAACTTGGGGGAAGTGCCTTTGGTATATGTATGTATGTATATAAATAAAGGTGCATATATATGTAAATGTATAAATATACATATATATACATATATGTATATATACATATATATATACATATGTATATATATACATATACATACATATGTATATATACATATATATATACATATGTATATATATACATATACATACATATGTATATATATACATATACATACATATGTATATATATATACATATACAGTACACATATATACATATTTATACACATATATATGCATTCATACACGCACTCACTACAACACACACACACACACATATATATATATATATATATATATATATATATATATATATATATATATATATATATATATATATATATATATATGTACAGACATACACATATATATGCATACATACACACACACACACACACATATATATATATATATATATATATATATATATATATATAATTTATATATATATATATATATATATGTATATATATGTATATATATATATATATATATATATATATATATATATATATATATATATTACACACATATATAGATACATAAATACATACATAAATTTTATACACATATAATATATGTAAATTATATATATATATATATATATATATATATATATATATATATATATATATATATATATATATATTACATATATATATACATATATATACAGTTCTTTAAAAATTTTAACACATTCACAACTTAAAAAATGTTATTTACCAGCACATCTTGGCATAAAAAAAAAAAAGGAGCTCTGAAGCCTATTCATTTCAAGTACGGCCCAATAACAAACCTCTGTTACGTAAACATTGCATAAGACTAAGTAAACAATGATAAGACTCTACTTACTTTACTCTCGGCTGAGAATGAAGAACGCTTAACAGGTGCAATCAGCACTTACCTATAGAAGAAGAAGAATAAGGAATTAAAATATAAATAATTACATTCAAAAAAATTATTAAAAGAAAATTATGAATTATTTCCCTTCGTGGAGGCAAGTCCATTCAAATTTTGGCTTGTTCGTTATCATGAATATTCAAGTTATCATTAATAATAAGTGTTATTACGTATGTTAAAATTCTTTAACCTTTTTTTGGCAAAGATTTCACGGGCTAGTAAAGTTGACAACAGGTGTGAGCAAGATATTTTATACATTTATTTAACTAAAAATATAAAAAATATTGCTTTTATTAAGGAATAAAACACTTCAAATACACTGTTGAAAAATGTAATTTTAATCGGAAATTCTCCGTAAAAAAATCGCAGCCGTATTTCAGTAAATAAAGGCGACCGTAATTTATACCATACTTAATCATTTTTTAGGGGTTGATGACCGTAATTTCACTCCTCAACGTCAATATATCAGTTATTAAAAGGGTAAATATCTGGCAACATTTATTCCAGGATTTTTACGGCAAAGTTTCAAGTCCAGAAAATGCCTAAAAGGTTTTTTAAATGAATATGGTTTAGTGGCTTTAAAACTTTAAAATTGTTGGTTCTCATTCCTTCGTCTCTGTCTATCACAGAAAGATTTGCTTAAACAAACCTGTGAGTAACTTAATTCCATTAATTTGGTACACACCATGGCAAGCAGAGGAGACAACCTTGCAATTTCTCACTATAGTAAAGGTACAATACAATGATTTTTATTCCTACATGTACAGTATAATATTATTCTAGTGTACTCATTCTTCAATATGCCTTTTGATAAGTGTTTGGTCAATAGTTTTCTCTATATTATGGAATTCTCAGAAGTGTTTTCAGTTTGCCTTGAAGTGTACCGAATTCGAAATACATGTGCAGTATAATATTATTCTAGTGTACTCATTCTTCAATATGCCTTTTGATAAGTGTTTGGTCAATAGTTTTCTCTATATTATGGAATTCTCAGAAGTGACTTCAGTTCGCCTTGAAGTGTACCGAATTCGAAAAGCTAACTCTACCTTACGCAAGTGTGCTTAATTCGTACCCACATTCCCCGGTGACTGAACAAAATTTACCCAACAGTAAATTGTCCCGTACTGTAGAGTGATAACACTGTGGTCCAAACGTTTTAATGATAATTGGCAAGTTGATTGGCCTCACAAGTACCCAAGAGCAGCATAAGTATATTATTATTACTTGCTAAGCTACAACCCTAGTTGGAAAAGCAGGATGCTATAAGCCCAGGGACCCCAACAGGGAAAATAGCTCAGTGAGGAAAGGAAAAACGGAAAAATAAGATATTTTAAGAATAGCAACAGCATTCAAATAAATATTTTCTATATATACTATAAAGATTATAACAAAACAAGAAAGAGAGAAATTAGATAGAATAGCGTGCCCGAGTATACCCTCAAGCAAGAGTATAGGCCGCTATTTACTTGAGCACTAACGCATCGATTCAAGATAGTATACCTGACAGTATTTATTTCCCACACTCCCGTATTCTGAAGTGAAAACAAATATGTTTTTTAATTTTAGAGATCTGCTAATATGGATCCTCACCCTTGGCGAGAAGCATCTGGAAAAAAAAGTTAAGTCTGGAATTGGAACCTGTAGAGGTGACCAGGATAACAAGTTCTCTCACAAACGTCACTGAGAGTCAATATCCTGGCTACTTATCCAGCATTACTATAAGGGTACCCTGACACTTGCACGCAAGTCGTGACATTTTGTGGCACGAACTGTTAGATAAAAAAAAAAAAAAAAAAATTACCTCAGAATCACAGCTGACCTGTCCACATTGACACGAACTGGCACGACGAGTTCACGACGAGTTCACGCATAGTTTGCGCATAGTTTGCGCACTTCCCGCATCGTCCCGACGAGTTCACAAACAGTTCTCGCATAGTTCACGACCCGGTCACGAAATTTTGTCGTGACTAAAATTTAGAACATTTCAAAATTCTCGTCACGACATGCCACGATGTCACGACTGTTTTATGAACACTTCACGCCAGTTCACGACGAGTTCACGACTCGAGTCGTGACAATGCGTGCCACAAATTCGTACAAGTGTGAACCTGGCTTAAGTCATTCCTATCCGATAACCTCGAGTCTTATTAGATAAATAGACATTCTAACGAATCATCATCTCATCATCTATTTAGCGAATCTTCTAATAATCGTTCCCTAAAAGGAACCTCTTCTCAGACCTCCCTTCGCACATTATTATAATTATCGTACACGAAACTAGGGTAAAGGACATTGACCCCCTCTGATTCTAAAAGGGGCAGTTCCCAAAATATCTGGAATGACACTTTAAATCGCTTATTAAAAGTGTAGATTTTAGTAACACTTTAATTCACTTATTAAAAGTGTAGATTTTAAAAGTACCTCATATGAAATGAACCGGCCGAGATTTTCCGATGAATATAACTCAAGCGACAATACTCAATAATGAATATTTCAAAACTTTTATATAATTAATCTTAACCAAATAATATGTTTTTTTTTTTTTTAAATATGAAAGATTTTCAAACGTACTTGCGAGGAAGTTTAAAATCCCCACCTCTCATTATTATTATTATTATTATTATTATTATTATTATTATTATTATTACCCCACTAAACTACAACCCTACTTGGAAAAGCAGGATGCTATAAGCCCAAGTTCACCACTTTACGTGGGTTGGACACATTGGAAACAATAAACTTAAATAACAGATTCTTCCCTTTAAAAAGTCTAAAGCTTTCAGAATTGAAGGTATCCGAGTGTTGAATTCTTCTAACGGAGGAAAACTACAGATTGAAAAGATACAATTTCCGTATTGAATACAGAAGCCATTCATCTTCTATCGTTTCTCATTCTTGGGTATACGTGTTCTTGAATCATTCTAACTTCAATGACATAATAACTCTGTGATAGATATGTCTTCAACTTTATTCTTGAACATCTTATATTGAATCAAAGGCCATTCAGCGCTGTATAATGCAAATTAATCAACCATACCCTTACTCTGACATTTGGTATCACTTTAACTTACTAAATATTGAACATCTTATAGATTGAAGATGAGAAAATTAATTTCATAATTATATTCATTTTAATGTTGTTACTGTTCTTAAAATGTTTTATATTAATTTTTAATTGCTTCTCTTCTTTCCTTGTTTCCTTTCCTCACTGGGATATTTTTTCCTGTTAGAGCTCCTGGGCTTATAACATCCTGCTTTTCCAACTAAGGTTGTAGCTTAGCAAATAATAATAATAATAATAATAATAATAATAATAGTAGTAGTAGTCGTAATAGTAATGAGTAACAGAAACATGCCTGTCTAGCAATCTGTTAAGCGAGAGTTCGAGCTCCGTGATAATTTCTATCCTTGTGAGCTAGGTAAGGGTAGGGGTTTGGGATAGCCTATAAGTCTACCTGCCGAGTCATTCGCAACCAATGTCTGGCCCTTCCTGGTCCTCGCTTGGAGTGACAGTGGGCTTGGACGCTGATCACGTGTACATACGGTCTGCCTCTAGGACACTATCCTTTCAATTGCTTCTTCCACTCATGGGTGACCTTTAATCTTTCAATAATGTACTGTGCCGTACACAAATACAGACATTTGGACTTATTAGTACATTGGCAAAGCGTTAGCTTCGCATTCGCATGGCAGCAGATCGATTCTAGTCTGGAACAGCGTTTAAACCGAACGTCTGTGTCAGCGTCTTCCGCCTTCAATCAATTACTAGTGTTAGCGACCCGTCAAAAATGACATCTAAATATTTAGAAACATTTAAACACACACACTTTCACATATTCTCCCCATACCTGAGGGAACGGGGGCGGACTGAGTAGTCATACAATTGGCAATGCCGCTCTTCATGACAAATATATATATATATATATATATATATATATATATATATATATATATATATATATATATATATATATATATATATATATGGGGATTGGCCCTGCCCGGCTGACGTTTTGGTGAGCATCTAGACAATTTTAACCTTTACCTATGGAACAAAGATTGGATATGCTTTACTTATTAGTGCATTGGTAAAGCGTTCGCCTTGCATTCGCATGGCAGCAAATCGATCCTAGTCTGGAGCAGAGTTTAAGCTGTTCACTGGGGAGGCCACAGCTGTGCTTGGGCACCACAGTTGGGGATTGGCCTCGCCCGGCTGATGTTCTGGTGAGCATCTATTCTGGTGAAACTGGAACAGAAACCTGACACTTTTAATCTTTATAGACTTTTATTTCCTCATATAGCATAACATTTAGATTTTTACGAAGGGATCTTAACTGAAATGGCTGAACAACAGATTTCGAACTAAGAACCCCTCACATCTTATTGTTGTTCCTTTTTGTCGGCATCTCTTCCAACTTCTATGTGGGGTCAGGGTTTCTGGTCAGCTTTCTCCATCTAGCATTAATCTTATTCTGATAATATTCACTGTCCATATTCGTATTGGCAAATTTTTCATGGCTGGATGCCTTTCCTGCCGCCAACCCTCCCCATTTACCCGGGCTTGGAACCGGCACCAAGTTGAGGCTGGCTTAACCCCCTCAGTGACTGGGTTCCAAGAACCACTCACGTCATACACAAGTAATTCACAAACGCATTAATGAAAATATATGAAAACTATTTAATATGTTTTGAGGTATAAAGACGAATCGAATCCTTTTTGTCAATTCAATAAATGCAAGTTGAATACAAAACTCATTTTTTCTTATTTTGCTCTTTAAGTGTTTAAAATATACATTGCGAAAGGTTAAGAGGAGTTTACATTTAAAAAGAAAACAGCACAGATTCTTAACCAGCACAGATTCTTAAACAGGCCAGATCCAAAACAGCAGATTCTTAAACTGGCCAGATTCAAAACAGCAGATTCTTAAACAGGCCAGATTCTTAAACAATACTGATTCAAAACAGTAGATTCTTAAACAGCCCAGATTCTTAAATAGCACAGATTCAAAATAGCACATTCTTAAACAGCCCAAATTCTTAAACAGCCCATATTCTTAAACAGTACAGAATCTTAAGCAGCACTGATTCAAAACAGCCCGTATTCTTAAACAGCTCAGATTCTTACAGCCCAAAATTCTTAAACAGCACTGATTCAAAACAGCCCAAATTTTTAAACAGGCCAGATTCTTAAACAACCCAGACTCTTAAACAACCCAGACTCTTAAACAGCCCAGATTCCTAAACAGCCCAAATTCTTAAACAGCCCAAAATTATTAAACAGCACTGATTCAAAACAGCCCAAATTTTTAAACAGCCCAGATTCTTAAACAACCCAGACTCTTAAACAGCCCAGACTCTTAAACAGCCCAGACTCTTAAACAGCCCAAAATTCTTAAACAGCTCAGATTCAAAACAGCACATATGCTTAAACAGCTCAGATTCAAAACAGCACAGATTCTTAAAACAGTATATTTATCATCGTGAATGACAACGCGTCATTCGAAGTCAATTTTCATTTTGCTGCTTCTCAGGTAAATAGTTGAATGACCCTTAGTCTATTGCCCCGCCCTTGCACAATTACAGTATTACTCGCTGGCTCTCGACCGCCTTGGAGTGTCCAAGTGTATGCGCATGCGAAGACAAAGTTCATTACCCCTAAATACGAGAGATTCCTTCTCGTTTCTTTTGCTAGAATGAAAATTCTCAACTTTCAGTTGACTATTGCCTCAGACAATTTGAAGACGAGGAGTCACTGTAGTCAACTCAAGCTTTCACATTAGGAGTCAGATTTTGATTAAGATACCAGATCAAAACTTTAGTATTTAAGGTAGGCCAGGGAACCAGCCACCCGTTGATATACTACAGCTAGAGAGTTATGGTGTCCTTTGACAGGCCAGACAGTACCACATTGGATTCTTCTCTCTGGTTATGGTTCATTTTCCCTTTGCCTACACAAACACCGAATAGTCTGGTTTATTCTTTACACATTCGCCTCTGTCCCCATACACCTGACAACACTGAGATTACCAAACAATTCTTTTTCACCCAAGGGGTTACTGCACTATCATTGTTCAGTGGCTACTTTCCTCTAGGTAAGGGTATAAGAGCCTGTTTAGCTATGGTAAAAGCAGCTCTTCTAGGAGAAGGACACTCTAAAATCAAACCATTGTTCTCTAGTCTTGGGTAGTGCCATATCCTTTGTACCATGGCCTTCCACTGACTTGAGTTAGAGATTGTCTTGCTTGAGGGTACACTCGGGCACACATTTCTATATAATTTCTCTTCCTCTTGTTTTGTTATAGATTTTATAGTTTATATATGAAAAATCTATTTTAATGTTGTTTCTGTTCTTAAAATATTACCTTTTTCCTTTTTGTCCTTTCCTCATTGGGCTATTTTCCCTGTTGGGGCCCTTGGGCTTATAGCATCCTGGTTTTCCAACTAGGGTTGTAGCTTCGCAAGTAAGTATTATTATTATTGTTGTTAATATTAATATTAATATCAATATTGATATTGATATTAATATCAATATCAATATCATTATTATTAATATTATTAATATTAATATTAATATTAAAATTAATATCAATATCAATAACAACAACATCAACAACAACAACAACAACAACAACAACAACAACAACAACAACAACAATAATAATAATAATAATAATAATAATAATAATAATAATAATCATGCATCATAACATCAGTGGCCATTGATGTCGATTTTAGTATGCTTAATTGATAATTAATAACTAAGATAAAAAACTAAAGTAAAAACAAAAATTTAAACTTAACAATGAAACTTTTAAAATCTAATATATTTAAAAACGAGTAAGAAAGACAATTTTCAATATGAACTTGAAAATGCCACTGGCATCATAAATATCCTCTCCAAGAATATTACTGAGAATGTACGAGCTTGGAAAATTCTAGATAATGGATAACTATAAACATTCGTATCTAATTTCCTTAGGTGAGTGGAGGACAGGTGAAGTTGATGAGCTTACCAGAAGTGTCCACAATGCCAACCAAAAATTCTGAACATATATCATGAGTGATGAAAGGAAAGTCGAAATCAACCAAAAAGAAACTTGATATCGCAAAGAAAAAAAATATAAATAAAAAATAAAAAAATTAACAAAAAAGAAATCCACAGTGATAACCAGAAATTTTGAACATGTTTCATGAGTGGTGAAAAGAAACTAATAAAAAACTAAAAAGCAACTTTATATCTCAAAAGAAAATAAAAAATAAAAAATACAGTGATATCCAAAAATTCTGAACATATTTCATGACTGATGGAGGGAAGCTCGAAAAAAAAAACGAAAAACAACTTGATATCGCAAAAAAGAAAGAAAAAAGAAAGAAAAAATAAATAAATAAATAAATAATTCCAGTGATAACCAAATATTCTGAACATGTTTCATGAGTGATGAAAGTAAGCTTGACAAATCCAAAAAGCAATTTGAAATCGCAAAAAAAAAGAAAAATAACAAAAGATAAAAATATCTCAAAGCAGAAAACAATTTCTATCAAATTACCAAATGTTCAAAACTTCGAAACTGCTTAAAGCTTCTAATTTCTTTGAAATACTCTTATAGTACATTTCGTTATTCGAGTGCAACTTTAGAATATCAAAATGAGGTCTCAAAAACTACAGCATAAAGCCTCTAATTTCTTTTAAATACTCTTATAGTACATTCCGTCATTCGTGTACAACTTTAGAATATCAAAAAAGACGTCTCAAAACAACAACATAAAGCCTCTAATTCCTTTTAAATACGCGTATGGTACGCCATTCCGTCATTCGTGTACAACTCAAAGATTATCAAAATGAAGACGT
This sequence comes from Palaemon carinicauda, assembly GCF_036898095.1. NCBI lineage: Eukaryota > Metazoa > Arthropoda > Malacostraca > Decapoda > Palaemonidae > Palaemon > Palaemon carinicauda. The sequence goes on from NC_090759.1 coordinate 37,689,649, forward strand.
CTCAAAACAATATCCATTCACCTCCCTAAATAGATCTTCCCTCGCGAGAGAGCGAGCCGTTGCTAACCCGCGAATTATTAAAAGGTCACACGCACCAGACGGCTCACATGCTTTGAAAAGCCAGGTTATTCAACCTTACCTCTAGAGGTCCCACACGAGCAATATTCCGCCAACAGATTGTGTTTCATCGGCATACCCTTCTGACCCAAATGAATAAGTCTGTATGTCTGTCTGTCTGCCTGTCTCATTAGATTATTTTTTTCTTTTTGCACTAATAGTATTCTCTATAACTTTCTCACTCCGTCCCTCTCAATAGGTGTATTCTGTCTGTCTGTATCAATGGATTTGTCAATTTTTTGCTTTAAAAAATATTCTCTATAACACTCTCACTCCGTCCCTCTCAATAAGTGCATTGTATGTCTGTACCAACTGATTTGTCAAGTTTTATGCCTTAAAAAATATTATCTTTAACACTCTCACGCCGTCCCTCTCAATGGGTGCTTTGTATGTCTGTCTGTACCAGTGAATTTGTCAAGTTTTTGCTTTTAAAAATAATCTCTATAACTCTCTCACACAGTTCCTCTCAATAGGTGCATTGCATGTCTGTCTGTACCAATAGTTTTGACCTTAGAAAATAGAGAATAATCTCTATAACTCTCTCACACAGTTCCTCTCAATAGGTGCATTGCATGTCTGTCTGTACCAATAGTTTTGACCTTAGAAAATAGAGAATAATCTCTATAACTCTCTCACACAGTTCCTCTCAATAGGTGCATTGCATGTCTGTCTGTACCAATAGTTTTGACCTTAGAAAATAGAGAATAATCTCTATAACTCTCTCACACAGTCCCTCTCAATAGGTGCATTGCATGTCTGTCTGTACCAATAGTTTTGACCTTAGAAAATAGAGAATAATCTCTATAACTCTCTCACACAGTCCCTCTCAATAGGTGCATTGCATGTCTGTCTGTACCAATAGTTTTGACCTTAGAAAATAGAGAATAATCTCTATAACTCTCTCACACAGTCCCTCTCAATAGGTGCATTGCATGTCTGTCTGTACCAATAGTTTTGACCTTAGAAAATAGAGAATAATCTCTATAACTCTCTCACACAGTCCCTCTCAATAGGTGCATTGCATGTCTGTCTGTACCAATAGTTTTGACCTTAGAAAATAGAGAATAATCTCTATAACTCTCTCACACAGTCCCTCTCAATAGGTGCATTGCATGTCTGTCTGTACCAATAGTTTTGACCATAGAAAATAGAGAATAATCTCTATAACTCTCTCACACAGTCCCTCTCAATAGGTGCATTGCATGTCTGTCTGTACCAATAGTTTTGACCTTAGAAAATAGAGAATAATCTCTATAACTCTCTCACTCAGTCCCTCTCAATAGGTGCATTGCATGTCTGTCTGTGTACCAATAGTTTTGTCAAGTTTTATACCTTAGAAAATATTATCTTTAACACTCTCACTCCGTCCCTCTCAATAAGTGCATTGTCTCTGTACCAATGGATTTGTCAAGTTTTATGCCTTAAAAAATATTATCTATAGCTCTCTCACTCCGTCCCTCTCAATAGGTGTATTGTCTGTCTGTCTGTATCAATGGATTTGTCAAGTTTTATGCCTTCAAAAATATTATCTATAACACTCTCACTCCGTCCCTCTCAATGGGTGCATTGTATTTCTGTCTGTACCAATGGATTTGTCAAGTTTTATGCCTTCAAAAATATTATCTATAGCTCTCTCACTCCGTCCCTCTCAATAGGTGTATTGTCTGTCTGTCTGTATCAATGGATTTGTCAAGTTTTATGCCTTCAAAAATATTATCTATAACACTCTCACTCCGTCCCTCTCAATGGGTGCATTGTATTTCTGTCTGTACCAATGGATTTGTCAAGTTTTATGCCTTCAAAAATATTATCTATAGCTCTCTCACTCCGTCCCTCTCAATAGGTGTATTGTCTGTCTGTCTGTATCAATGGATTTGTCAAGTTTTATGCCTTCAAAAATATTATCTATAGCTCTCTCACTCCGTCCCTCTCAATAGGTGTATTGTCTGTCTGTCTGTATCAATGGATTTGTCAAGTTTTATGCCTTCAAAAATATTATCTATAACACTCTCACTCCGTCCCTCTCAATGGGTGCATTGTATTTCTGTCTGTACCAATGGATTTCTCAAGTTTTATGCCTTCAAAAATATTATCTATAACACTCTCACTCCGTCCCTCTCAATGGGTGCATTGTATTTCTGTCTGTACCAATGGATTTGTCAAGTTTTATGCCTTAAAAAATATTATCTATAGCTCTCACTCCGTCCCTCTCAATAGGTGTATAGTCTGTCTGTCTGTATCAATGGATTTGTCAAGTTTTATGCCTTCAAAAATATTATCTATAACACTCTCACTCCGTCCCTCTCAATGGGTGCATTGTATTTCTGTCTGTACCAATGGATTTGTCAAGTTTTATGCCTTCAAAAATATTATCTATAGCTCTCTCACTCCGTCCCTCTCAATAGGTGTATTGTCTGTCTGTCTGTATCAATGGATTTGTCAAGTTTTATGCCTTCAAAAATATTATCTATAACACTCTCACTCCGTCCCTCTCAATGGGTGCATTGTATTTCTGTCTGTACCAATGGATTTGTCAAGTTTTATGCCTTCAAAAATATTATCTATAGCTCTCTCACTCCGTCCCTCTCAATAGGTGTATTGTCTGTCTGTCTGTATCAATGGATTTGTCAAGTTTTATGCCTTCAAAAATATTATCTATAACACTCTCACTCCGTCCCTCTCAATGGGTGCATTGTATTTCTGTCTGTACCAATGGATTTGTCAAGTTTTATGCCTTCAAAAATATTATCTATAGCTCTCTCACTCCGTCCCTCTCAATAGGTGTATTGTCTGTCTGTCTGTATCAATGGATTTGTCAAGTTTTATGCCTTCAAAAATATTATCTATAACACTCTCACTCCGTCCCTCTCAATGGGTGCATTGTATTTCTGTCTGTACCAATGGATTTGTCAAGTTTTATGCCTTCAAAAATATTATCTATAACACTCTCACTCCGTCCCTCTCAATGGGTGCATTGTATTTCTGTCTGTACCAATGGATTTGTCAAGTTTTATGCCTTCAAAAATATTATCTATAGCTCTCTCACTCCGTCCCTCTCAATAGGTGTATTGTCTGTCTGTCTGTATCAATGGATTTGTCAAGTTTTATGCCTTCAAAAATATTATCTATAACACTCTCACTCCGTCCCTCTCAATGGGTGCATTGTATTTCTGTCCGTACCAATGGATTTGTCAAGTTTTATGCCTTCAAAAATATTATCTATAACACTCTCACTCCGTCCCTCTCAATGGGTGCATTGTATTTCTGTCTGTACCAATGGATTTGTCAAGTTTTATGCCTTCAAAAATATTATCTATAGGTCTCTCACTCCGTCCCTCTCAATAGGTGTATTGTCTGTCTGTCTGTATCAATGGATTTGTCAAGTTTTATGCCTTCAAAAATATTATCTATAACACTCTCACTCCGTCCCTCTCAATGGGTGCATTGTATTTCTGTCTGTACCAATGGATTTGTCAAGTTTTATGCCTTCAAAAATATTATCTATAACACTCTCACTCCGTCCCTCTCAATGGGTGCATTGTATTTCTGTCTGTACCAATGGATTTGTCAAGTTTTATGCCTTCAAAAATATTATCTATAACACTCTCACTCCGTCCCTCTCAATGGGTGCATTGTATTTCTGTCTGTACCAATGGATTTGTCAAGTTTTATGCCTTCAAAAATATTATCTATAGCTCTCTCACTCCGTCCCTCTCAATGGGTGCATTGTATTTCTGTCTGTACCAATGGATTTGTCAAGTTTTATGCCTTCAAAAATATTATCTATAACACTCTCACTCCGTCCCTCTCAATGGGTGCATTGTATTTCTGTCTGTACCAATGGATTTGTCAAGTTTTATGCCTTCAAAAATATTATCTATAACACTCTCACTCCGTCCCTCTCAATGGGTGCATTGTATTTCTGTCTGTACCAATGGATTTGTCAAGTTTTTGCCTTCAAAAATATTCTCTATATAACTCTCTCACTCCGTCCCTCTCAATGGGTGCATTGTATGTCTGTCTGTACCAATGGATTTGTCAAGTTTTGGCCTTAGAAAATAAAGAATAATCTCTATAACTCTCTCACTCCGTCCCTCTCAATAGGTGCATTGTATGTTTGTCTGTACCAATATTTTTGTCAATTTTCGACCTTAGAAAATAGAAAATAATCTCTATAACTCTCTCACTCCGTCCCTCTCAATAGGTGCATTGTATGTCTGTCTGTACCAACGGATTTGTCAAGTTTTGGCCTTAGAAAATAGAGAATAATCTCTATAACTCCCTCACTCCATCCCCCTCAATAGGAGCATTGTCTGACTGTCTGTACCAGTGGATTTGTCAAGTTTTTGGCTTTAAAAAATATTCTCTATAACACTCTCACTCCGTCCCTCTCAATAAGAGCATTGTCTCTCTGTCTGTACCAATGGATTTGTCAAGTTTTGGCCTTAGAAAATAAAGAATAATCTCTATAACTCTCTCACTCCATCCCTCTCAATGGGTGCATTGTATGTCTGTCTGTACCAATGGATTTGTCAAGTTTTGGCCTTAGAAAATAGAGAATAATCTCTATAACTCCCTCACTCCATCCCCCTCAATAGGAGCATTGTCTGACTGTCTGTACCAGTGGATTTGTCAAGTTTTTGGCTTTAAAAAATATTCTCTATAACACTCTCACTCCGTCCCTCTCAATAAGAGCATTGTCTCTCTGTCTGTACCAATGGATTTGTCAAGTTTTGGCCTTAGAAAATAAAGAATAATCTCTATAACTCTCTCACTCCGTCCCTCTCAATGGGTGCATTGTATGTCTGTCTGTACCAATATTTTTGTCAAGTTTCGACCTTAGAAAATAGAAAATAATCTCTATAACTCTCTCACTCCGTCCCTCTCAATAGGTGCATTGTATGTCTGTCTGTACCAATGGATTTGTCAAGTTTTGGCCTTAGAAAATAGAGAATAATCTCTATAACTCCCTCACTCCATCCCCCTCAATAGGAGCATTGTCTGACTGTCTGTACCAGTGGATTTGTCAAGTTTTTGGCTTTAAAAAATATTCTCTATAACACTCTCACTCCGTCCCTCTCAATAAGAGCATTGTCTCTCTGTCTGTACCAATGGATTTGTCAAGTTTTGGCCTTAGAAAATAGAGAATAATCTCTATAACTCTCTCACTCCGTCCCTCTCAATGGGTGCATTGTATTTCTGTCTGTACCAATGGATTTGTCAAGTTTTATGCCTTCAAAAATATTATCTATA
>NC_090759.1:37700018-37735018 GCF_036898095.1 Palaemon carinicauda
CTTACTATCTGTCTTCAAGTACGTATATTCATTAATAGTCTCTGGCGTTTTCTATAACTCCTATATTATTTGTCTCTGAATTTTCACTGAATATTATCTTAGTTTTACTCAAATTAATTCAATTGTATATTTCTGCTTATTTCCAATAATAGGTTTCTACTTCCTCTATTCAAATCTTCTATCATCTTTTGCAATTCCTCCCAAGATTCACGAAACAGATCTATGTCATCTGCTAACTTAAAACATGATACAAATCAGAGCAAAAGCAGAACCCACTTTCCGTAGGTAACAACTTAACCAAGATTCACGAAACAGATCTATGTCATCTGCTAACTTAAAACATGATACAAATCAGAGCAAAAGCAAAACCCACTTTTCGTAGGTAACAACTTAATTACTTTCTTAATTACTAGATGAGTTACCTTTATAAATATATTGTGCAATCTCAGTCTGTCATTGTTGAGAACTTAGAGACAAAATTATTTCTATAAATCTATTCTCTGCATAATCATCATCATCTCCTCTTCCTACGCCTATTGATGCAAAGGGCCTCGGATAGATTTCGCCATTCATCTCTATCTTGAGCTCTCAATTCAATACTTCTCCATTCATCATCATCTACCTCGCGCTTCATAGTCCTCAGCCATGTAGGCCTGGATCTTCCAACTCTTCTAGTGCCTTGTCGAGCCCATCTGAACGTTTGGTGAACTAATTTCTTTTGGGGAGTGCGAAGAGCATGTCGAAACCATCTCCATATACCCCTCATCATGATCTTATCCACATATGGCACTCGAGTAATCTCTCATATAGTTTCATTTCTAATCCTGTCCTGCCATTCAATTCCCAATAGCCTTCTGAGGGCTTTGTTCTCAAATCTACTAAATCTAAAAAATTGTTTCATTGTCATAATACTCAAGAGGACAGCAACCAGGCATCTCCATAAACCAATTGGGACTACTTTGGGCCATTCTCATTATTCACACTTGGTATTCAACCGAACACGAGGAAACCACACGTGACCGATTCAATCTCCTTAATCCTCCATTCCTACACCATCCACAACGAACCATAGTTCATCAACGGTTATTAACTTCTCTTGCTCGAGGGTACACTCGGGCACACTGTTCTATCTTCTTTCTCTTCCTTTTGTTTTGTTAATTTTTTTCATAGTTTATATACGAAATATCTATCTTAATGTCCGCAATGTTCTTAAAATATTTTATTTTGCCTCGTTTCCTTTCCTCACTGAGCTATTTTCCCTATTGGGTCCCCTGGGCTTATAGCCTCCTGCTTCTGTAGCTAGGGTTGTAGCTTACCAAGTAATAATAATAATAATAATAATAATAATAATAATAATAATAAATGAACAAGGAACTACCAAATCCCAGAGGTCATTGTCTTCGAGGTCATCGTCTTCGAGGTCATCGTCTTCGAGGTCGTCGTCTTTGAGGTCAGATCACAGTCAGGTCGAAGCCATGGGTGCAAAGAAACACCTTAATGACAGCTTAATGGTGGAGTCAAACAGATGATGTGTCAGGCATTAATGGAAAGGTACCACGTACGCTAATTATCCAACATCCACCTAAGAGCCATATATAAGCTAATTAAACATTAGGGTTCAAGATTCAGTGACCTAGGAATACTAGCAATAATCGATCAGAGCGTAAATGATTCTCAAAGGAAGTATTAACAACACTATCTATTTTGGTGCTTCTTGAAAAAAAAATTGCTAAATTGACTCTAGCATCTTCCACTGTCTTGGGTTAGAGTTCTCTTGCTTGAGTGTACACTGGGGCACACTGTTCTATCTTATTTCTCTTCCTCTTGTTTTGTTAAAGATTTTTATAGTTTATATAAGAGATATTTTCTTTCATTTTAATGTTGTTACTGTTCTTAAAATATTCTATTTTTCCTTGTTTCATTTCCTCACTTGGCTATTTTCCCTGTTGGAGCCCCTGGGCTTATAGCATCCTGCTTTTCCAACTAGGGCTGTAGTTTAGCAAGGAATAAATAATAATAATAATAATAAATAATAAATAATAAATAATAAATAATAAGGATGACAGGTTTGGGAGAGCCTATACGTCTATCTGCTGAGTCATCAGCACCCATTGCCTGGCCCTCCTTGGTCCTAGCTTGGGTGGAGAGGGGGCTTGGGAGCTGATCATATGTAATACGGTCAGTCTCTAGTGCATTGTCCTGCGTGATAGGGTAATGTCACTGTCCCTTGCCTCTGCCATTCAAGAGCGGTTTTTAAACCTTTAAACCTTCAATGTATGATACCTTGTGCCCACCGATGGAAAAGACTATAACCGTAAATGACTAATCCCCTTGGTTTGATGGAGGGACTTTGGTAAAAAAGAGGAAAAAAAAAAGACTTAAAGAAAGAAAGTGGAATAGGTTAAAAACTGTAAGTACTTGGGTAGAATACAAAACTGCTACGTGTCAATATAACTACCTAATAAGAAGGAAAAAAAAGTGAATACTATAAGAGAAAGATCCTCGAAGCAGCAACAGACATAAATAAGTTATATCGTCTCCTGAATGGTATAATGGGAAATGTAAAAAAGAAAAGAAGCTACCTGATGGATACAGTGACCAGGAACTAGCAAATAATTTTCTAGTATTCTTTAGAAACAAAATTGAAAATATAACTAAGTTATTTGTAAATACTCAACATCAGATTAATGATACACCAGGCACACAGACAAAATTAACACGATTTAACAACATAATACAAGATGAATTTACCAGAATTATCAAGAGAGCAAAGAAAAACTGCGCGATCGATCCTATGCCAATATCTGGAGTAATTGGAGAGAGAGACTTTTTTAGTCTAGCCGAAATAACAATGAGAATAGCGAATGCAAGCATTGATGAATGTAAGTTTCCTAAATCTGAGAAAATGGCTACAGTCACACCAGTTCTGAAAAATGCACTGGACTACCAAGAATTAAGCTCATGTAGACCTATTTCACATTTATCCTTTGTCTCAAAAGTGCTTGAATATGTAATTCCTGAATAACAAGTCAGCCACTTAGAATTAAGAGAAGCTTTGCCTTACAACCAATCTGCTTACAGAAAACTATACTCTACCGAGACAGCCATCTGCTCTGTTGTAAATGATATGCTAGAAATAATGGATGGAAATAAATGTGTTATCTTAATACTGCTCGATCTCAGTGCTGCTTTTGATACAGTTGTGCATGAACTGCTTCTGAATGATCAACGGTCCATCGGCGTTGAAGATCAAGCCTTCGAATACCTAAAAGACTACTTAGTTGGTAGAAATTACTGTGTACAAATTGGAAACTCTTGTTCATCATATGAACCCTTAAACAGGGGGGTACCCCAGGGGAGTGTACTAGGCCCAATTTTATTCTGCATCTATAGTATTGGTCTATCGAAAATGCTACAAAGGCATGGCGTGAAGTTTAAACTATTTGCAGATGACACACAATTTTACTTCTCCATAAATGATAAACAGGCACTACTGAAACTCTAAACCGAATCCTTGATAGTGTTAGAGAATGGATGACATTTAAACAACTAAAAATAAATGAGAACAAAACTGAATTCATGGTGGTGGGCAAGAGAAACAGCGTGAGAAACTTAGGAGATATGCAAATGAACATAAATAATGACTCGGTGCCGATATCTAGTAAAGTTCGAGATCTAAGTGTATTTCTTGACTGTAACCTGTCTCTAAATGCCCAAATAAATATTGTAATAAAAACTGCTGGTTATCATCTAATAAATATTGCGTTTATAAAAAAGTACCTGGACGAAAATTCTGTAAAGAAACTTGTGATAAACTGTGTTATTACCAGGATTGACTACTGCAACTCTATCTACTACAATTTACCGAAATGCAACTTAAGAAATTACAAAACATTAAACAGAGGAGCATGACTGATAAAAGGTGTCCCACCTAGAGATAGGATCACCCCTATACTAATCAATTTACACTGGCTGACGATTAAAGCGAGAATTGGATTTAAAATGTGTACAATAACCCACTAAGTTATCAGAACCGGTCGTCCAAAACCCTTAAGAGAATTGCTTCATATTGCGCAGCCAACAAATCGTGTCGACACGAGAATAGTTAAAGATGGCTTCAAACTATTTGGAACCTAGATATATGTCTACTGTAGGCTCTAGAGCCTTTAAATATGCGGCCCCGAGACTATATAATAAGCTCCCACAAAACATTTGAATGATTGAAGACATTAAGGCTTTCAAGAGGAAACTAAAGACTTTCTTATTTCATGAGTCTTTTGACAGTGAATATTTAACAATAAATGAAACCTTAAATACTCTGAACGAACAAGATATAACGACAGTGGAGAGCCTGCAGAGAGTGGGGTTCCCCTGCTGTATGGGACCGGAAAAGCAGCCATCAAAGTAAAAAAAGTAATGAAGCATCACAGATGAATATATATAAAAAAACTTTTTCTTTCACTTTTAAGGAAATTATATAACCTACAAAAATCATCGTATTTGACCGAGTCTCCAGATGTAAACCCCATTCCAATGCATAAATCTTTTAAAGTAATTTAAGACCAAATTAAGAACTTGGTTTCACAAATTACAGAGAAGATATTAACTTCAAGGACTTCTTTCCTTGTAAATTACTCCACATATATAATTTCTGGGTTAAAATACAAGGACAAAATCCAAACCCTGATCTTCCGTAACATCTAATTCTGTGAGGTGGCTTCCATCATGCGAGGTCAAAGGCAATTAGATGGCAGAGTTCCTCTTGAGGAAAGAAAATAAAAACTAGCAAATGGAATTTACCTCAAATCATCCCAATTATCTAAGGATAATTCTAAGAGAACGCCACAAATGATCGCCAGCATAATTTTCTTAAAATTATGATAATTTCCAGGACTTTTATATCAGATCCCTAATTGGCTGAAGACTCCACATCTTTCGCTTTTTGAAATTTGCTGAGAAATTGGACAAATTCACTACACTGCACCAAGGGTAAACTCGTTGACAATTATAAGACGATATTATTATTATTAGAATAATTATTATTAGAATAATTAATATTAGAATAATTATTATTACAATAATTAGAATTAGAATAATTAAATTAGAATAATTCGTAGTAGATAGTAGGTTGGCCAGGGCACCAGCCACACGTTGAGATACTACCGCTAGAGTGCTATGTGATCCTTTGACTGGCCAGACAGTACTGCATTGGATCCTCTCTAGTTACGGTTCACCTTCCCTTTGCCTACACATACACTGAATAGTCTGGCATATTCATTACAGATTCTCCTCTGTCCTCATTCACCTGACAACACTGAGATTACTAAACAATTCTTCTTCACCCAAGGGGTTAACTACTGCACTGTAATAGTTCATTGGCTACTTTCCTCTTGGTAAGGGTAGAAGGGACTCTTTAGCTATGGTAAGCAGCTCTTCTAGGATAAGGTCACTCCAAAATCAAACCATTGTTTTCTAGTCTTGGGTAGTGCCATAGCCTCTGTACCATGGTCTTCCACTGTCTTGGGTTAGAGTTCTCTTGTTTGAGGGTACACTCGGGCACACTATTCTATCTCGTTTCTCTTCCTCTTTTTTTGTTAAAGTTTTCATAGTTTATATAGGAAATATTTATTTAAATGTCATTGTTCTTAAAATATATTATTTTTCCTTGTTTCCTTTCCTCACTGGGCTATTTTTTCTGTTGGGGGCCCTAGGCTTATAGCATCCTGCTTTTCCAACTAGGATTGTAGCTTAGCAAGTAATAATAATAATAATTAATAGTATTAACAGTATTAGTAGTAGTCTTATCAATAATTATTAATAATTATTAATAAAAACAATAATAATAATAATAATAATAATAATTATTATTATTATTACTATTATTATTATTATTATTATTATTATTATTATTATTATTATTATTATTACCTACGCCAACGAAATTGAAAGGATGATATGTTATCGTCCTGGTTTGTGTGTTTACGTGTGTGTGTGTGTTTGTTTGTGAACAGCTTCCTCGCCACAATTTTAATCGTAGAGTAATGAAACTTATAGGGACTAACTGTGATGTAAAATGCTGGAAATTATTAAATTTCGGAAGATTAAGGCCAAAGGTCAAGGTCACGGTCAAGCAAAATGTCCAATTCCCGTAATCACCCATAAGTTTGGACATCGATGCCACACTTCAAACTTGGTTCATATTTGAGTGTATGAAAATCCACGTCAAATAATTCATGTTAAGGTCAAAGATCAAGGTCAAAGCCGAACAAAAGGTTGAGAAGGAAGTCGCCGTGGCGGAGGTCTGCGCTCTCCTGAGTGCCCCTCTGATTACTATTATTATTATTATTATTATTATTATTATTATTATTATTACTTACTTACTTACTTACTTACTAAGCTACAACCTTAGTTGGAAAAGCAGGATGCTATAAGCCCAAGGGCTCCAATAAGGGGAAAATAGCCCAATGAGGAAAGGAAATAAGGAAATAAATAAATGATGGGAACAAATTAACAATAAATCATTCTAAAAACAGTGACAACGTCAAAACAGATATGTCATATATAAACTATGAAAAGACTCATGTCAGCCTGGTCAACATAAAAACATTTCCTCCAACTTTGAACTTTTGAAGTTCTACTGATTCAACTACCCGTTGAATATCATCAAAATCATAACTATTATATTATATATTTTCTTTGTATGGATGATTATCTGTGGAGCTCATTTGTTATAAGATACCCTGCTATACGTACATTACATATGTACACTTACACACACCTACACACACACATACATATATATATATATATATATATATATATATATATATATATATATATATATATATATATATATATATATATATATATATATTATATATATATATATATATACATACATATATATATATATATATATATATATATATATATATATATATATATATATATATTATATATACATACATACATACATACATATATATATATATATATATATATATATAATATATATATATATATTATATATAATGTATATATGTATATGAATAATGTATATATTATATATATATTATATATATATATGTATATATATAATATATATATATATACATATACATATATATATATATATATATATATATATATATATATACATATATATATATATATATAATTACACACAAGTCGCGGAAGTTTAAATAAATTAGAGGCTTGATATCACACCATAATTAACCCATTTCGAAACATATCAAAATGAGAGATAATAAGGCGGAAGTAAGAAAGTCTCTCTCGTACGAACTGCGTCTGGAAAATTGCAGAGATCACAAAATTACCAGCTCCTCAACCATCATTATGTTGTCCTACTTTGTTGATGCCTCAATGCGCGCTTATTTGCTCTTTTACATGAGGACCCCCTGCAAATCCCCAACTCGATCTCTCACGTTTTCTTTCGTTCTCCCCAATCAGGCGAAGTATTCAACAGAGTCTGCAGGTGGTCACAGTTTGGAGGTAATCTTAGCTAAATTCAACGGATTTCAGCCGTTCAAGAGAAGAGTAATTGGCGTGGGATGTCTAGGGATATTTGTCTAATATTATTTTCTGTCTGGAGATCCTTACAAAAATTCTATTGCGTTTATACGTAACGTGGAAGGTTATTCTCATTATTATTATTATTATTATTATTATTATTATTACTTGCAAGCTACAACCCTAGTTGGAAAAGCAGGATGCTATAAGCCCTAGGGCCCCAACAAAGAAAATAACTTGGTGAGGAAATGGAATATGGATATAAACTACAACAGAAGTAAGAACAATAACATCAAATTCATTTTTTTCATATATAAACTATAAAAACTTCAAAATAAAAAGAAGAGAAATAAGATAGAATAGTGGGTTTCATTGTATATTATTATATCTCAATGTATCCTAGTATTCCAACTACTTTTTCTTATAGGAAAAATTACGCTCCCTTCGAAAATAACACTCGTTCCCGTCGCAAATGAATAGTTACAGAAATATATATACATCTATATCCGCCGATAATGGGGGACCCCCTTTGGGAACCCGGGGTTTTGGGTGGGGTAAACATACTGGGGAACCAATATATAACCGTAATTCAGTCCTTTTCTTCTCTATACATTTCTTTCTGGTATTTATTATAACCGTAGGAAAAGACAAATCAGTATACCTGGATATATTTGGGAGGAGCCGTTTCAAAGGTTAATTCTTGTAGTAATACAGTAACCAGTGCTGCCAACGCCTGATGTAGATTAAATGTTAGCATTCCATACCTGATGTAGATCAAATGTTAGTGTTTCATGCTAACATTAGCACCCATTTGTTCGTTTGTTCGTTCGCCCCATCTTCCGTCCTTATCTTATATAATCCCCCTTCGCAGGAGTTTCTCTCTATTATTACTCTTTTTATTACCGTATTATTTTCTCATTTTATATTCCCATTCAATATAATTTATCATACATTCCATTTTACCTTCCTATATTGGGTTTATTTGTTTTGTTATTTCCTTTCCCATTTGTACGTACGTTCGTTTCATCAGTTTCCGATCTGCGCATATATCCCCCCCCTGCGCAGGAGTTTCCTCTCCCCCGTTACTCTTTTTATTAGTGTTATTTCCTCATTTTTTATTCCCATTCAATATTATTTATCATTCATTCCATTTTACCTTCCTATATTGGTTTTATTTGTTGGGTTATTTCTTTATCCCTTCCCGGTTTCACATAAATACTTACCCTGGACTAGTTTTTTTATCCAGTTAATTCTCGGAATGATCTCCTCATTTTATATTCCCATTCACTATTATTTACCGTTCATTCCACTTTATCTTCCTATATTGTTTGTATTTATTTTTGTTGGTTAGTTCCTTTTCTCTCCTCTGTGTCTTATAAAACTTTTCTTTGGTCTAGTTTCCGTATTTAGTTCATTCATGTTTTCCCTCTTTTGTTCGTTGTTTTTCCCTTAACCAATCACCACTCTAGGCCTATTCAGATATCTCCCTACCCCCCCATTCCTTTATCTCTTTATGCGCTCTTTTCCGACCCATTGTTCCAATGCCTTTCCCGTTTTAACCTTTGACCTAGTTACTCGTTCTTCGTTACTAGTGCGTTTTTGTTCCCGTATTTTGAGATGGAACATATTATAGAAACTTGTACCGGTTGCAGCATTCCGTATCTAAAAGCAGTGGCTCAATTCCATGGTGATTTTGTTGATAATTCAGGTAATGTTGAGCATTTTCTTAAATCTCACAATGTTATTCCTCAACGTTTAAACTGCCCCAAGTGTTGTGCGCTTTTATCTTATAGGGCAGACATTCACGGGTTTTATTGCTCTACTGTAACTACCATCCGTAAAACTAAGAAGAAACGACGTTGTGGGTATACTGTTACGGCCTATAAAGGTACTTTTTTGGACCAAAGTCGGCTACCCCCATGGAAGATAATATTATGTGCGAACCACTTTTTGCATAAACATTCGGACCATGAGACCCTCATGGATGGTATAGACATATCTTCAAAGACTAGTGTGGATTGGAGAAGTTTCTGTTCGGAGGTTACCGAATACTTCTTCGATAATCAAGAGGCGATTGGTGGTGATGGAGTTACTGTTGAAATAGACGAAACTCATTTTGGTAAATCTAAATACAACCGCGGTAGACCGTTAAGTGCCATATGGGTGTTTGGGGGTATTGAACGTGTGACCAAGAAATTTTTCATTATCCCTTTAGTTCCCCCCCTTTCTACTAAACGAGATGCTGCTACTCTAATTCCCCTCATCCAGAAGTATATTAAACGTGGTAGTATTATAATGAGTGATAAGTGGGGTGCATACAACTCTCTATCGGAAATTGGTTACGTTCATAAGTCGATTAATCATTCGGAGCATTTCGTTGACCCCCTAGACCCAACCATCCATACTCAAAATATAGAACGTCTCTGGAGAGAAGTGAAAGAGTGGGTTCAGAGGCCTGGAATCAAGACTGAACATTTCAAGCAATATTTTTCCAGGTTCTTTTTCACCCACTACTATCCTCGACATACGTTGCGCCACCACTTTTTCATTACTGCCAGTCGCCTCTACCCTCCTTTACAACAACAGACAATCGACCCCCCCTACCCACAAGACCCCGATGACCCCCAGCCATCCACATCCCAGTCATAGAAGTTAATCCGTCAGTCTCTTCCTTCCGAGTCCAGCAAGTTTCGACGTTTCCTTCATAAAAGTAAGTCATTCCTCAATAGTCATTATTCGTGTTTTGTGACCGGGATACTTCTAGGCAAGGTTAGGTGGGTTTGTTAGGTTCTGTGGCCTTTCTGTACTTTTTATATATTTCGTACCAGTTATATGGAGAAATTATTGAATATATCTGAGGAGATATTTAGCAGTTCTAGCACTAGTAATGCCATCGTGTCGTTGGTAGTTCTGTGTACCATTCGTCTCCGTTGGTAGTACTGTGTATCAAGGTAAGTCATTCCCCCATTCTTATTATATGTGTTTTGTGACCGGGGTACTTCTAGGCAAGGTTAGGTGGGTTTGTTAGGTTCTGTGGCCTTTTGGTACTCTTTATTTATTGTGTAATAGTTTTATGGAAGTATTATTTAGTTTACATATGGAAAAATTTATTTCTACCTCTAGTAATGGCATCGTGCCGTTGGTAACACTGTGTACCATTCGTCATCGTTGGTAGTTCTGTCAACCATTGGTAACGTTGCTAATGTTATCGTCCCCTACATCTGTTGTTTATATATTTTAACTCAGTATATATGTCCACAGTGTTAATATTTATATGGTTCATTTGTATTGTATTTCATTGTGTGATTTCGTACAGGAAATATATGATTTCCTATAGTAGATATCGTGATTTAACTGGTTTTCTCATTCATTTCATCCGTAATAACATCAACCAATTCGTCAACTTATAACTAACCGAATTGGTTGGTCTGTTTGTTTGCGATTGAAATGGTCATCATAATCGGTTAAATCTCGTTATTTGCTATAGGAAATCATATATTTCTTGTGCGAAGTCACACGGTGGAATAATATACAAAATTACCGAATAGTGTGCCGAAGTGTACCCTCAATCAAGAGAACTCTACATCAAGACAGTGGAAGACCATGGTACAGAGGCTATGGCACTACCCAAGACCAGCTGCCCAAACCCACATATGCCATCCGGTTACTCAACGCCCCAACCAACGACATCTCCAGCCCGGTTGTCAGCGGCCAAAAATACATGCAAGTGGGCCATCGCTTGTGTCACTATTCTTTTCTTTTTACATGAGGCAGTTGCAGGTGTGCTGTTTTTGGTACACACTGGCACTTGCCATTCCCTTCTAACAAAGTTACTCTCCAGGACACGACGTAGTCAATCTAAGCCTGCTGACGTCTGCCTGGTAGCTGCCAACAGATCTAAGATCCATACCCTTGGGTACGTACTTTACTTTACTTTAATGGCTGCTTTTCCGGTCCCATATAACTCTCTACAGGACCTCCGCTGTCGTTTAACCTTATTCGTTCAGAGTATTTATCGTTTCAGATCACGTATTCTTCATTTACTGTTAAATCATCACTGTTGTATGATTCTTTAAATAAGAAAGTCTTCAGTTTCCACTTGAAACCCTTAATGTCTTCAATCATTCGAATGTTTCGTGGGAGCTTATTATATAGTCTCGGGACCGCATATTTAAAGGCTCAAGAGCCCAAAGTAGACATATATCTAGGTTCCAACAGATTGAAGCCATTAGTAATTATTCTCGGGATACACTATCGTTTGAGAGCGCCAGGTACCTTTAGAAATTTCTTGTTGCCTGTGTAACATTTCCACTAATCAATGTGAATTTCCTTATACATATTTCACCTAGTTGATGTAGTATATCAACGATTATACTCAATTTTCTTAACGAGGCACATTTGCACCGACTCGCAGCAGTACCCTTTTAGCTCGGAAAATGTTTCCTGCAACCTGATTGGTTGGAGTTATCTTGTCCAATCAATCAGTGATCAGGAAACGTTTCCAAGCTAAAAGGGCACCCCTGCGAGTCGGTGCAAATCTGCCTCGCTAAAAAGAATTGACTATGGTCAACGCAGACTCTTATTCGTCGACACCTCTTCAACCCAGCCCTTCCGACTTCGCACTCCACATCATCGCACCCATAGATGTCTACACCAACCTCCTCAAGTCATACACAGAAGTCCTCCGTCCTGAATGTCTCAAAATGCCCACGGTTCAAGCCAGGCACGGTATTTATCACCATACCAGGACGACAGGGCCCCTGATTTCGTCAGATTGAGGCATCTCGGCCCGGATTGTTTGGCAGCCACTAAACAAACCTCCGCCGAAATGGAAGAAATGGGCTTTTGCCAAAAGACCTCAAGCTCATGGTCGCAGCCTTTACTCTACCTGAAGAAGAAGGGCTCCCTGCGCTCTTGTGGGTATAACAGGCATCTAAACATGCAGACAGAACCAGATCACTGAACCCTCCTAAACATCACAGACACTATCTCCTATTTACACAAAAAGATTGTTTTCTCCATGCTCGACCTCTTGAAAGGGTATTATCAGGTACCCATGAACTAAGAAGACATCCATAAGACCGTAATCACCACCCCTTTTTGGATATATACCTTCAATTACTACAGTTTTGGTCTTCATAATGCTGGGGCCACTTTTCTATGTCTCATGGATGGTATCTTAGGGGACCTCCCTTCTGAGTATGTTATGAGGAGGACAAACTTGTATTCTCTCCCTCGAAAGAAGAACACCTCTGTCACCTGTGGTCCAGTACGACAAGTGAACCTTTTGCACCAACAAATTATCGTTCTTACAGCACCGAGAGAGAGAGAGAGAGAGAGAGAGAGAGAGAGAGAGAGAGAGAGAGAGAGAGAGAGAGAGAGAGAGAGAGAATAAACTAAAGGCTAAAAAAGATTAGGCAAGAATTGGTAGAACTGTATTGTCTACAGTGAAATCTGTTGCATAATTGTTCAAATAGCTACTCTGTGCTCATAGCATCCTGCTTTTCCAACTAGGGTTGTAGCTTATCTTGTAATAATAATCTCTCTCCCAGAAATGGATCCAGAGAGACTCACCCAAATCCTAAATGTGCATTTTCAGAAATAAAAATTTTTGGTATAAAAATCAGAAAAATCTAACCCCCCCCCAAGAAATCATTCTGATGTGGTGTGCAAAACTTGTAGGGATATATTATAGGCATTACAATAACAAATTTCAGGTCATATGGTTTAAATACCAGGACATACATACATATATCAAGACACTTCCCCCAATTTTGGGGGGTAGCCGACATCAAACAAATGAAACGAAATAGCGGACCTCTCCTCTCTATGTTCCTTTCAGCCTGACAAGGGACTCAACTGAGTTTGGCTGGTACTGCTAAGGTGCCACAGCCCACCCTGTCCCGTTATCCACCACATATGAAGCTTCATAATGCTGAATCCCCTACAGCTGCTTCCTCCGTGGTCATCCAAGACACCGGAGGAAGCAGCAGTGCCTACCGGAACTGCGTCACAATCGCTCGCCATTCATTCCTATTTCTAGCACGCTCTCTTGCCTCGCTCACATCTATCCTCCTATCACCCAGAGCTTCCTTCACTCCATCCATCCACCCAAACCTTGGCCTTCCTCTTGTACTTCTCCCATCAACTCTTGCATTCATCACCATTCTCTCAACATGGCCAAACCACCAACACATTCATATCCACTCTACCTGCTAACTAATTTCTAACAACCGTTCTCACTCTCACTACTTCGTTCCTAACCCTATCTACTCGAGATACACCAGCCATACTCCTTAGACACTTCATCTCAAACACATTCAATTTCTGTCTCTCCGTTACTTTCATTCCCCACAACTCCGATCCATACATCACAGTTGGTACAATCACTTTCTCATACAGAACTCTCTTTACATTCATGCCCAACCTCCTATTTTTTACTACTCCCTTAACTGCCCCCAACACTTTGCATCCTTCATTCGCTCTCTGACGTACATCTGCTTCCACTCCACCATTTGCTGCAACAACAGGCCCCAAGTACTTGAACTGATCCACTTCCTCAAGTAACTCTCCATTCAACATGACATTAAACCTCGCACCTCCTTCCCTTCTTGTACATCTTAACCTTACTCTTACCCACATTAACTCTCAACTTCCTTCTCTCACACACCCTTCCAAATTCTGTCACTAATCGGCCAAGCTTCTCTTCCGCGTCTGCAACCAGTACAGTATCATCCGCAAACAACGACTGATTTACCTCCCATTCATGGTCATTCTCGTCTACCAGTTTCAATCCTTGTCCAAGCACTCGAGCATTCACCTCTCTCACCACTCCATCAATATACAAGTTAAACAACCACGGCGACATCACACACCCGTCTCGGCCCCACTCTCACTGAAAACCAATCGCTCACTTCATTTCCTATCCTAACACATGTTTTACTACCTTTGTAGAAACTTTTCACTGCTTGCAACATCCTTCCACCAACTCCATTTAACTTCATCACATTCCACATTGCTTCCCTATCAACTCTATCATACGCTTTCTCCAGATCCATAAACGCAACATACACTTCCTTACCTTTTGCTAAATATTTCTCGCATATCTGCCTAACTGTAAAAATCTGATTCATACAACCCCTACCTCTTCTAAAACCACCCTGTACTTCTAAGACTGCATTCTCTGTTTTATCCTTGATCCTATTAATCAGTACTCTACCATACACTTTTCCATCTACACTCAACAAACCAATACCCCTTGAATCACAACACTCATGCACATCTCCCTTACCCTTATATAGTGGTACAATACATGCACAGACCCAATCTACTGGTACCATTGACAACATAAAACATATTAAACAATCTCACCAACCATTCAAGTACAGTCACACCCCTTTCCTTCAACATCTCAGCTCTCACTCCATCCATACCAGGTGATTTTCCTACTCTCGTTTCATCTAGTGCTCTCCTCACTTCCTCTCTTGTAATCTCTCTCTCATTCTCATCTCCCATCAGCGGCACCTCAACACCTGCAACAGCAATTGTATCTGCCTCCCTATTATCCTCAACATTCAGTAAACTTTCAAAATATTCCGCCCACCTTTTCCTTGCCTCCACTCCTTTTAACAACCTTCCATTTCCATCTTTAACTGTCTCTTCAATTCTTGAACCAGCCTACCTTAGTCTTCACTTCTTTCCAAAACTTCTTATTCTCTTCATATGAATGACCCAATCCCTGACCCCACCTCAGGTCAGCTGCCCTCTTTGCCTCACTTTGCTTTACTTCCACATTTTTCTCTCTATATCTTTCATACTTCTCTACACTATTACTCTGCAGCCATTCTTCAAAAGCCCTCTTTTTCTCTTCCACTTTTACCTTCACTCCTCCATTCCACCATTCACTGCCCTTCCTCATGCTGCCTCCAACAAACTTCTTGCCACACACATCACTTGCAATCCCAACAAAATTTTCTTTTACTAACTTCCACTTATCCTCTGAATTACCAGTTTCTCTTACTTTCACTTCGTCATATGCCATTCTCAACCTTTCTTGATATTTACTTTTTACCCCTGGTTTTATTAGCTCTTCAACCCTCACTAGCTCCCTTTTACATCCACCTACTCTATTCCCCACTATTTTGTTACAACTAATTTTCCTTCCACCAAAAAATGATCAGACATACCGTTAGCCATACCCCTAAACACGTGCACGTCTTTCAATCTTCCAAACATTCTTTTAGTTATCAACACATAATCCATTAACGCCCTTTCTACCACTCTTCCATTTGCCACTCTTACCCATGTATACTTGTCTTTATCTTTCTTTTTGAAAAAGCTAGAACTTATCACCATCTCTTGCTCAACACACATATCTACCAGTCTCTCACCAGTCTCATTTTCACCTGGTACGCCATACTTCCCAATGACACCTTCTACCTCTCCAGCGGCCACTCTAGCATTTACGTCACCATGACAACTACACAATTCCTTCTTCCCAGTCCTTCTACACACCTAGTTAATTCATTCCAGAACTCATTCGCTTCACTTTTCCGAAGCATATGAGCAAAAAATCCATTTTTTTTTAAGGAGAAATAGCCGAAAATCATCAAAACTGATCATTTGGAAGCAATGTATATGAAAAACGAGACTTACATCCTGTGGACATATATCCAAAGTAACCTCTTACGAAATTGAAGGTTATGCGGTGTAAATATGAGGATATGGGAGCCGAAAATGTTCTTATGGGGGTTGAAAAAAAAAAAAATTGCACAATTAACCATTTTGAACCTACGTATTCCGAAAATGTTGATGCCTTCCTATTGGTATAAATCATTTCCTTATAACACCTGGGAACAGGATACAGAGATATAATGGTAATGGTAATGACATAACAGATTACATATGTGAACTTTAACACTAGGAAATCAGTAACAGTAATGAAGAGAAGATTGAATATGATACTTAAAAACATAGGAACAAGAATACAAATGATAGGTTTTGCGAGTTGTGAGACGTAAAATAGAACATTTGTTTAGCGGCAAAGCATTCAGAAAATTTCATGAAATTAGAATTATTACTATTATTATTATTTGCTAAGCTGCAACCCTAGTTGGAAAAGCAGGATGCTATAAGCCCAGGGGCTCCAACAGGGACAAAAGCCCATTGGGGAAATGAAACAAGGAAAATATTAATTGTTTTAAGAACAACAACAATATCAAAATAAATATTTCCTATATAAACTATAAATACTTTAACAAAACAAGAGGAGGAGAAATAAGAGAGAACAGTGTGCCCTCAAGCAAGAGAACTCTAACCCAAGACAGTGGAAGACCATGGTACAGAGGTTATGGCACTACCCAAGACTAGAGAACAATTTCGGAGTGTCCTCCTTAAAGAGCTGCTTACCATAGCTAGAGTCCCTTCTACCCTTAACAAGAGAAAAGTAGCACTGACCGATTACAGTGCAGTAGTTAACCCCTTAAGAGATGAAAATTGTTTGATAATCTCAGTGTTGTCAGGTGTATGAGGACAGAGGAGAATATGTAAAGAATAGGCCAGACTTTTCGGTGTATGTGTAGGCAAACGGAAAATGAACCGTAACCAGAGAGAAGGATCCAATTTAGTACTGTCTGGCCAGTCAAAGGACCCAGTATATTAGACAGGCTTCGGAAGTCAGAAATAAAAGAATGCAAGCTGCGATGTCTGTGTAGGCGTAACTAATTATAATTAACTTTCTGCAAATTCAGATTGCAGTGCTTTGCACCTAAACAATCATAATGTTGTAGAACGAGGAACCTGGTAGACGCAATATTTACTCATACATAAATTGAAAATGTTCTATTATAGTTACTAAAAGTCCCAATACAGCTATAGATTTCTAATAGAGTCCTTTATGTGTTACGAGATCATCATACGTAAGCCTATTTTTAGAATTTAAAAAGGAAAATTGTAATAATGTAGTCACTCCTACAATATCAAATAGAAAACTAGCATCAACCACAAAAAAGAAAACGGTCCTTACCTTTCCGGGGCCTGACTCGCGTAAGAAGAGGGCGTGAGCTGGGACTTCGTTTTGAGGAGCAGGTGGACGATTATCCTGGGAATAAAATGAGCAATGAAGTTTCATTACTTTCAGATAATGACAGACCAAGTAAATTAAAATGCAAACTAGTCATTAAACATAAATGAAATGGTTATGAACTGCAAACAAGACTGAAAATGTAAACAAAACACGTGACCACCTCCATTTCTTACAAATATGACATTTTAAGAGTGAGTGTATCGGTTAAATTACCCCTTTCCAATGTAAATGAAGGAGCATTATATCAAATTAAATTAATGATACATAAATAAGAGTATAATGAAAGAAAATAAGCAATGCAAACTGCAAAAAAACAAATACAAATTTATATTGGAAATACTTATTCTAATGTTACTGTTCTTAAAATATTTTATTTTTCCTCGCTTCCTTTCCTCACTGGGCTATTCTTCCCTGTTGGAGCCCCTGGGCTTATAGCATCCTGCTTTCCCAACTAGGGTTGTAACTTAGCAAGTAATAATAATAACAATAATACGTCCTTCCATAAAAAGGCCAATATTGTGCTAAGCTTTTCTCGGATATATTTCAGTCTTGAATACTAGGTTTAACCTACATTATCAACTATTATATTTTCTTTACATTCAAATTAGAAAAAAAGGCAGTGCTATAGTAGTAGTAGTAGTAGTAGTAGTAGTAGTAGTAGTAGTAGTAGTAGTAGTAGTAGTAGTAGTAGTAGCACTATTATTATTATTATTATTATTATTAACTGTTAAGCTACAACCCTAGTTGGAAAAGCAGGATGCTATAAGCCCAGGGGCTCCAACAGAGAAAATAGCTCAGTGAGGAAAGGAAACAAAGAAAAATAAAATATTTTAAGAAGAACAATAACATTAATATAAATATCTCCTATATAAACTTTTAAAACAATGTTTAGCATCTTTCAATTTAATATTTTTATTTTAAAAAAAAATTACACAAGATTGCTGACTAAATATAGTTCATATAGTTTTATGTGAATAAGACTCTGTAGTGTGAGTACACATGATTGTTTTATTAATACATCATATACGTAGAGTGCTTTAACTTTGAGGAATTAATAAAAACCTTACTTTCGTGTCATTTCGCAAGTTAAAACACCAAATAAGTAATGTATTGGCCCAGATAATAAAAGGCATATCCGTGATAAATTATCATAGATCAAGTTCACATACCAATGTTATTAACTTAAGCCCCATCCACACGATCGAGCATGCCCGACGGGCAAACAGTGATACCAGACCACAATAGTTAGTTAGAATGAGGGTTATTGACGTCAGAAGCGGGAAAACCACAGACAGGGATCTGGCATCATATAGTGTTGCCAGATCCCTGCCTTTAGTTTTCCCTCTTCTGATGTCATCAACCCTCATTTTCACTAACTATTGTGGCCTGGTATCACTGTTTGCCCGTCGGGCATGCTCTATCGTGTGGACAGGGCTTTAGGATGAGCGTCGTCAATACTTTGAACTTGTTGAAAAGTAGAATTATTTATAATGTTAAAATTTTCTAATAATTTCGTTAACTTCACTGAAACTAATATCTAGCTTTCAAGCCTTGCCCATTATAGTTATACTGAATTATTATTATTATTATTACTAGCTAAGCTACAACCCTAGTTGGAAAAGCAAGATGCTATAAGCCCAAGGGCTCCAATAAGGAAAAATAGCCCAGTGAGAAAAGGAAATAAATAAAGGATATAAGTAGCAATGAACAATTAAAATAAAATATTTTAAAAACACATATTTCATACATAAACTATAAAAGGAATAATGTCAGCCTGTTCAACAACAAGCATTTGCTGCAAGTTTGAACTTTTGAAGTTCTACTGATTCAACTAACCATTTAGGAAGATCATTCCACAACTTAGTCACACCTAGAGTAAAACTTTAGAGAACTGTGTAGTATTGAGCCTCATGACTGAAGGCCTGACTATTAGAATTAACTGCATGCCTATACTCAATTTCTTTTAACGAGGCACATTTGCACTGACTCGGAGGGATGCCCTTTTACCCGGAAAAGTTTCCTACTAGCTGATTGGTTTGACAAAATAATTCTAACCAATCAGATAGTAGGAAACTTTTCCGAGCTAAAAGGGCACCCATGAGAGTCGGTGCAAATGTGCCTCATTAAGGAAAAAAAATTGAGTATAGTATTACGAACAGGATGGAACTGTCCAGGAAGATCTGAATGTAAAGGATGGTCAGAATTATAAAAAAAAAAATCCCATGCAACATGCATAATTAACTAATTGAACAACGGAAAGACTATATTAAACTTTCTTTGCTGCTACTCAAATGTATATATAGTCAGTATATAAGAAATTTTATCCCTTGTCTCTGCCTCTCTAAACAAGGATTAATAGAGTACTCTATTAATCCTTTCTCTGATCAACCTTTAAACATTTGAAATGTCCCACACTCGCCTTGCCTAAAAGTCGTGCCAATTTTCGGTAGGGAGTCTCCTTTTCGGAACTAACTCTGCGCAACCTTTAAATATTTGTAATGTCCCCCACTCACCTTTCCAAGAAGTCGTGCCAACCTTCTGTAGGGAGTCTCCTTTTTGGTACTAGGAAGCTCGACCTCAATAATTTCTGGAGGTCCACTACTCGTAGGAGTGTCCAAATCATCATCTAGGTCGGATGGCGTGGCACCTCTACTTATATTCAAAGGACCGTCTTTACCTTGATTCACGGAATTGAGTAAGAAATATTAATAGGATGGAGCTTTAATTCTTCTACTTTTGTACAAACACAAAGTTCTTAAAGCATATACTGTACAACAAAACTTCCATAGGTATTAGATTTTTTTTCTATTTAGAAGTATATTATCATATGGAAATCCTACCAAACACTTAATAGTGATAATGGATAAAGTTCTTAAAACTGAATTCTACTAGGTTTACTAGTCATGCAATGCCCATGGACTATGAATTTTCATCAAAGTTAATAAATTACTTATGACAGCAGAATGGTTTAAAATAATATGGCTAATTATAGCATGGTAAAGATATGGCCTTATGATACTTTTTACTATTTTATGCCAATGTTGATCCAACACATAATCAGATTGGTGCTGAACCATAAGATTAAGGAGATTTAACAATTTAACTAATGATGATGGCATTAGGATTGTTTAAGGGGAAAAGAAAAATTTGTTTGATTAATTCAATGCCAATATTTGAAGTAATAGGAGTAGAAACCTGTATTAGTCTTGCAGACATAATTGCAAGAATATCAAACATTAGCATTGATAAGTGAAACAATGCTATATTTGATAAAGTAGATGTATGCCTGGTTACGATAGTCCCGATAGGTGCTCTCGATGATCAAGACAATTTCATACAGACCTATTTTTTATTAATCAATGTCAAAAGTACTAGAATGTCACTTGAAATAGTTAGTCATTTAAGGAGAATAGAAGCGTTGACAGTCAGTGTACAGACAACAATATTCTACTGAGACAGCAGTATGCCCTGTTGTAAATAATCTGGAAATTTTAGCAGCCATCGATTGATTTTGAATTTTCTGCCATCCTGGCATCAAAGGCCATTGACGAGAGTATAATGTTATAAATAAAGAATAAAAGGAAATAAAATTTTGAACAATAAAAGCAAACATGTCCTTATAAAAGTTAAATAACTTTAAGAAGGCCTGGTTCTGAAATTAATAAAAGTACCGCTAGCAAAGCACGATACAATGTCCAAGAATCTTGGCATGGATGAACCTTCAATCTGCACCTCAAGCAGGTATCTATTTCTTAAGATGCTAAAAGTGGGCCATTCAGTTAATAAGTTCCTCACTGTAAGGGGTACCAAACAGTTGTTGCAATATGGTTGGTGTTGCCCAGACATCAGAAACTCGTGTGTCAGCCGAGTGCGAGCACTGTGGAGAGGGCTAAGAGTAGTCTCCCACTTTCTGGGCATCATATTATGCATCCAAGGAGATATAACATTCGTTATTTCTCCAATCTTATTTCCATCTAAAGTATAACAATAAAACCAATTCTTAATGCTAGGTAAAAAAGAAAAAAAAAAGAAAAAACATTACAGAGGATGGGATACTTTCTTGCTAGCAACTCGGCTGCAGCAGTCTTTGCCAGTAAATCTACATGTTTCAGACCCCAACAAAATCGAACTATTATACCACTCAACCCAATAATGAGAAGCTACTCTAAAATCTTTAAAACTAAAGGGTTACAGGAATTGAACAGTTATAAAGCTTGTAGGACACTTCTTGCATCACTAAAAATGGTAAAATTGCCCCCCTCTTTTAACGACATTTTTTCAATAGCAGTTAGTATGCCATATAGTTCAGCATTAAATATTGAAGATACTAGAGGAAGTGCACCTCTACAATTAAAAGCATTACTATATGCTCTAAATCCAACGCTAGCATCAGATTTGAATCCATCATTATATATGACAGTAGATTCCTTACGTTCTACAATATGTTCCATAAAAAGAGACCTGGCTTCTAAGTCAGTCATATTCTTTTATATCCCAATAAGATATTTAAATTAAGATATCCCCAGTAATTTCCATGTAGGGGTTGATGATATCCTAAATGAAAGCACCTCACTTCAACCTATATCAAGATCATTTACTAATTGATATACATAAAAATCCTACTGTTGAGATTTTGGGTGCAACTCAAAATATCTACAGTGCTTTACAATGTTTGAAACCTGATAGGCTAAAGAATTAGGAAGTCTTTCCAACCTAAACCGATACAAAACAATAAAAGACCTTCGTTAAAGGTCTAAAGGTTATTCTCCAGCGTCAACAAGGAGGCGTGGGATAGGCGAAGTTCTAAAGGCAACTGTGGCCAACCTGATACCAGTATGGTGTATAGACTATAAAATCTTTAAATACCTTTGGCTGACCGAGGAGTACATTTCACAACCATAACTAATTTTTGAAAAAATTAAGGCCTTGTACAACATTAAAATTGTTTTGCAGTCTAACCCCCCTGATGTATGAGACAAAACTTTTAAAAGATTGAGCCTCGAGATATTTCACTTTTAATGCTTTTAAGTGACCCTGTAATCAAATATCAATACTAAAACATCTAGCTTTACTTGCATATGGGATTCGTTGACCATTGATGTACATAACAGGGTCAAGATGTACACTCAGACTACGACAAAATAGACAACCATAATTTTGCTTGCCAAGTAAATAATTTTGTCAATTGAGAGTTGTAGTTTTCTCACAACCATCGACATTCTAGTTCCACCGAATGATATGGAGAGATCTTCTACAGAGTGTTAAGAGAATATCTTCGGGGATGTTCTGAGAATATGTCAAGCAGGTAACAATTTTTACAATGAAACCATCATTAACAATCATATTGGCTTTCACTTTGATTCTTAGTCTTTCAAGAAGTGCATTACCTTACCAGACCCATGTTGCTAACTCATGTTTTGGTTCAATTTCCGAATTTTAAGATACAAATTATACATCACATGGTTGCTTTCCATTAACCCAGCCACCGAGAGGGGCAAGCCATCCTCAACTTGGTGCCGGTCCCAAGCACGGGAAAATGGGGAGGGTTGGCGGCAGGAAAGGCATTCGGCCATGAAAAATTATCCAAAGCTTTTGATCAAAGGGATTAACCGACGATGAAGTGTGGGACAGAGGTAGATGGAGAACGCTGGCCAGAAACATCGACCCCACATAAAAGTGGGAAAAGATGCTGACAAAGAAGATGAATATTTGCCTTCCAGTACCCAGATAAATTATCCAAATCATCCAAAGGTTAGGAACCACTGTTCAGGAGCTTTCAAATATGTGGCCCCAAGATTGTGTAACAAGCTCCCACTAAACATCAGAAGGACTGAAGATATAAAAGCTTTCAAGAAGAAGTTGAAGGTTTTTATTCATTAAATGTTATGATACCGTGGATTTGATAATTAACATGGATTACTAAAGAATGTGTACTACAAACAAACCTTGTAAGACCTGCAAGGCATGTGTAACAGGACCAGAAAAACGTCATTAAAGGAAAAGTAAAGTGACATATGGTACAAGATACCAGTTTCTGAGATGAAATGAAATAACTCGCACTAATGCTACGAAATTATGGAAAATAATTTGTCATTAATAATAATTTTAAGTCACTCAAAACACAGTAGGCTTATCTAATCCTGGAAGTTTGACACCATTTAAGTAAAAGTAAAGTGAAATATGGTACAAGATACCAGTTTCTGAGAGAATGAAAACTCACACTAATGGTAGGAAATCATGGAAAATAATTTGCCATTAATAATAATTTTAAGACACTCAAAACACAGTAGGCTTACCTAATCCTGGAAGTTTGACACCATTAAAGTAAATGGAAAGTGATATATGGTTCAAGATACCAGTTTCTGAGAGAATGAAAAAACTCACACTAATGCTAGGAAATTATGGAAAAAAATTGTCAATAATAATTTTCAAGTCATTTAAAACACAGTGGGCTTACCTAATCCTGGAAGTTTGACACCAATTCGATCAAGGCCCAGCCTCTTGACTTTTGAATCTTGTTTAACATCAGACTTAGACTCCAGCTTGCTTTCTGGCTTGGCTTCAGACAAGGCTCCCGAAACTTCTGCTGCGCTTCCTTGTTGGCTAGTTTCATCCTTTCCAGGACCTGAAACAGCTTGGCTTAAGATGGATAGGCCACCACCCACACCTCTGTTTACTTTCTGGAATAAAAAGAAAAAAAACAGACGTA
The DNA here is from genome assembly GCF_036898095.1 of Palaemon carinicauda. NCBI lineage: Eukaryota > Metazoa > Arthropoda > Malacostraca > Decapoda > Palaemonidae > Palaemon > Palaemon carinicauda. Next base: position 37,724,342 of record NC_090759.1, read on the forward strand.
AGACTCTAAGGGTATCGGTATAAACATGCTACCTATATAACCAGTCTTATTATTTATTATTATTATTAATTATTATCATTAATTATTATTATTATTAATTATCATCATTAATTATTATTATTATTATTATTATTATTATTATTATTATTAACTAATATTATTAATTATTATTAATTATTACTATTAATCTCTATTATTAATTATTACTATTAATCTCTATTATTATTTATAATTATTATTATTATTATTATCATTATTGTTGTTGTTATTGTTGTAATTATTATTGTTATTGTTATTATTATTATTACTGGCTATGCTACAACCTTAGTTGGAAAAGCAGGCTGCTATAAACCCAAGGGCTCCAACAGGGAAAAATAGCCCAGTGAGGAAAGGAAATAAGGAAATAAAAACGATAAAAGTGATGAAAATTTAAAAAAAAAATATTTTAAAAACATTAACAACATTAAAACAGATATTAGAATAATAAAATATAAAAGGATTCTATTTCGGTCCAATAATTATCACCAATATGGTAAAACAATTGTCAATTTTACCGGAATATTTTAACCAGTAAAATCAACATATTTACTGAAATTACCAATAGCACATTGCAATACTTAATTTGGTACTAAAAATTGGTCAGATACTAATTTGACTGAGTTCATAAAGCATAAAATACAAAGTTTCAATAACATGTTTCCCAATAATAATTGAATAACCAATAACATCTATTTAGCTTAACCAGAATTCCAATTAGTCATAACGACAACTTTTATGCAAATTTGGTGAAGTAGTTTATTCACAAGCAAATAAATATATTCTACTCAAGAATACGATTAGCGTAAGAATCAGATCAGAATTACATGAAATACTTTCCAAACATCTGAATTATATTCTACTCAAAAGAATACAGTTCGCGTAACAATCAGATCAGAATTACATGAAATGCCTTCCAAACATCTATAAGCTTACAGCTACCATAAGTCATATACTTGGTTCAAAGGTAAATACTTGAATATTGCTACTCTACTATAGTCCATTTCTTTTAGCGATGCATATTTGCACCGACTCGCAGCGGTGCCCTTTAAGCTCGGAAAAGTTTCCGGATCGCTGATTTGTTGGACGAGATAATTCCAACCAATCAGCGATCAGGACACTTTTCCGAGCTAAAAGGGCACCGCTGCGAGTCGGTGCAAACATGCATCGCTAAAAGAAATGGACTATAGGAGATAATAGGTTGCATCGCTATTATCCATCTAATATACTAATGTCAGGATAGAGAAATAAGCTATTAAATTCTTATAAACATTTCTGAGTGATTGGGTCAGGAAAACATCCCTTATTATGAAGTAAGAACACTGCTATACCAAAGTTTTTATGTACGAAAGTAAACGAAGACAACTAAGAGAGAGAGAGGGAGAGAGAGAGAAAGAGAGAGAGAGAGAGAGAGAGAGAGAGAGAGAGAGAGAGAGAGAGAGAGAGTTACAAGGATTTTGGATGTCTCAAAGACTTTTTAGTCCATACATGGAGACTCCATTTGCTCTTTGGTAGAGCGATTTAGTTTAAGCAATTAGTTTATGCAATTGGAGAGAGAGACAGAGAGAGAGAGAGAGAGAGAGAGAGCTCGGATACATTTACACTCTATATAGCACATAGGCCTACATATATTTCTGCATTTGATTCTTTTACACAAAAATCATACATGACATCTTAAGCTGACATTTGAACAGCATAAATCTACATATACAACCGAGAGACTAATGAAATCATGTTCATAGTATGAAACACGAGAGCTTCATGTCCTAGACGTTGGGTAGCTAATCAAGGACGTGAGTGTGGAAAAGAGAATGGCTTGACAAGCAATTATATATATATATATATATATATATATATATATATATATATATATATATATATATATATATATATATATGTGTGTGTGTGTGTGTGTGTGTGTGTATGTATATATATATATATATATATATATATATATATATATATATATATATATATATATATATATATATATATATATATATATACATACATATATATATAATTTCAGTGCACTAGAAATGGCTGCATTTGAAGCATCGTATATATATAAATAAATAAATATATATGGTGCAAGGTTGAATGTCATGTTAAATGGAGAGTTACTTGAGGAGTTGGATCAGTTTAAGTACTTGGGGTCTGTTGTTGCAGCAAATGGAGTGGAAGCAGATGTACGTCAGAGAGTGAATGAAGGTTGCAAAGTGTTGGGGGCAGTTAAGGGAGTAGTAAAAAATAGAGGGTTGGGCATGAATGTAAAGAGAGTTCTATATGAGAAAGTGATGGTACCAACTGTGATGTATGGATCGGAGTTGTGGGGAATGAAAGTGATGGAGAGACAGAAATTGAATGTGTTTGAGATGAAGTGTCTAAGGAGTATGGCTGGTGTATCTTGAGTATATGGGGTTAGGAACGAAGTGGTGAGAGTGAGAACGGGTGTAAGAAATGAGTTAGCAGCTAAGAGTGGATATGACTGTGTTGAGGTGGTTTGGCCATGTTGAGAGAATGGAGGCCTATATATATGTAAATGCATAGGCCTACATATAAACATATACATATACATAATATATATACATATATATATATATATATATATATATATATATATATATATATATATATATATATATATATACTGTATATATATATATATATATATATATATATTATATATGGAGATAATATATATGTAAACATATACAGTGTATATATACATATATATATATATATATATATATATATATATATATATATATATATATATATATATATATATATATATATATATATACAGTGGACTAAAAATGGCTGCCTTTGATACATTGTATATATGTATGTATGTATGTATGTATGTATATATATATATATATATATATATATATATATATATATATATATATATATATATATATATATAGATATATATAGGCCTATATATATATATATATATATATATATATATAGTTGGAAAAGTCGGATGCTATAAGCCCAGGGGCTCCAACAGGGAAAATAGCTCAGTGAGAAAAGGAAAAAAAAGGAAAATAAAATATCTTAATTAGAGTAACAACTATAAATACCTCCTACACAAACTACAAAAACTTTAACAAAACAAGAGGAAGAGAAATGAGATAGAATAGTGCGCCCGAGTGTACCCTCAAGCAAGAGAATTCTAACCTAAGACAGTGGAAGACCATGGTACATATATACATAGGCCTATATGCACACACAATAAATGCAGCCATTTCCAATACACTGCAGGACATAGTCCTCGGAAATCTCCTTATTAGTGTCTGTGTTTGCCCATTTCCATCACCACGCTGGCCAGTGAGGATTGGTGATGGTGATAATGCAAACCAACCTAGTATGGGTGGCCCTAACTAGTACAGCTTTGCTGATCACGTCGATACAACAACCCTTACACGTTCGCATGTGTGTGCGCGCGCGCGCGCGCGTGTGTGTGTGTGTAAGGATATTAAGTGTGGAGTCCTGCAGTGAAAGATTGAAAGATTGGAGCCTTTGTATATCAGCGGCCAGTTCCTCCAGCATGCTTAAAAATGGACAGCAACTAACCTAAACTTAACCCCTCTGACTTTACCGAAGCCGTGTCCTTACCAACTTTCCTAACCGTTCCTTTGAGGCCCCCCCCCCCTCCCCAGGGCTTACACTGCCGTATTCTTAATCAACCACCATCATACATACAGGTGGCCGCTATCATACATAGAACAAATTAACCATAAAACAAGAGAAACCATTTTTTCCAAAGCCTATCAAATTCCTAGAGTATAACATTCATAAATAAATTAAATGAGCTCATTGGTTAGGGGAAAATAAGGGATACACTTACCTAACATCACTTACTTTATAGAACCGAAGACGATAAACAAGTTTCACTACACAAGAAAAAAAAACCACTACAACCAGCGTAAACGTCCTCATTGAACAGTGACTGAAAGCACACTAAACGTTTTCTTTTCAGTACTTTTCCGAACTTCGAAGATATTAGAACTACGAACTCGGCTAGTTCCTAAAAGCTTTGCGAGTCTACCACGCGGTGATGTCTTCGGAAAACGGGCATGAGGAGGGTTTTTTTTTATTGTTTTTATTTTTTTTTTTTGGGGGGGGGGTTCACAGTCTCATTGTAAACGTTTGTCCCATTAATTGAGAGGGGCTCTTACGTATAATAATAATAAAACAAAGAATTTACTTTAAACGAGGTGGATTAAACTAGGTCAAATGGTTCTGATAAACTTTAAAGTAAATAAATAAGATGGATTTAATGGTCTTAATAACGTTAAATTTGAACGAAAAGAAAAAAATTAATTAAGCTTGAACTATGTAGAGGTTAGCAATTGTATACAAAAGATAATTAACAGTAAGTTTAACTAAAATAGGTAGTTTGAGAGTTACGTTAAAATTAAAGAGCGCAAAATTTCCGCTAAAATCGACCACATGTCTTACGGACAAGACTAGAGTTGTGATGTGTAAGGCAGTGTTGCCAGATATTGGGATTTATTCGTAGATTTTGAGTAAACCTTTATATTGTTGCGATTAGTTTGTTTGCACCTATTATAAGTATAGTGGGTAATTTCTGTATTAGTAAAGCCAACAGGATCAGAAGAAGATACAGCATATTTGTAGAAATAGAGAATTTTTTTTTTTCATGAGTTTGTGGTTTTTAGACTAACCCATCTGGCAACACTGATGTAATGGTAGGAGAATGTCGTTATCCTATATTATGGCCATTCTGATTTCAATGTACGAGCTGTGACCCTCATAGAATTTCATTTGGGAATTGATTATGTCACGGTATAAACAAACACGAAAAGTATAATATAAAAAAAAATTGCAAGAAGCCTTAAAACTTGTAATTTAATCACTAGCAGTAAATTTTCATAGTACAGTCGTGGGCGGTTCGCCATTAGGCCTAGTTCCAAGGCGGGCTTACCTCTTCTTATTATTACAAGCCAAGCATATGCAATAATATAAAGCTGCTGCTAATAATAGCTTATGTGAGGTTAATTAATTTGATTAATTTACAATATGATTTATCTAGCATCACAATTTTCAGCGTTTCTGACGGTAATCAGATTTCAGGTCTCACGCCCAGGAGGAACTCAGTCATTGCTCTCGTTTAAATAACGAACCAAAATTTTGAGGTAGTTATGTATTTTATTGTCCTTTTTTTAGTTTTATGAATCTATCATTGTTAAGATAACACGCGTTACTTTTACAAATGCTTGATGGCTGTACTTTGCAATAGTATTTTTTTACTCTAATTGAATATAGAGGTGTCAATGAGGAGAGACTAGGACTACTCCTGGGCACCATCCTCCCGTTGAGATACTACCGCTAGAGAGTTACGGGGTCCTTTGACTGGCCAGACAGTACAACATTGCACCCTTTTCTCTGGTTACGGTTTATGTTTCCTTTGCCTACACATACACCGAATAGTGTGGCCTATTCTTTACTGATTCTCCTCTGTTCTCATACACCTGACAACGCTGACATTACCAAACAATTCTTCTTCACACAGGGGGTTAACTACTGCACTGTAAATGTTCAGTGGCCACTTTACTCTTGGTAAGGATAGAAGAGAGACTTTAGCTATGGTAAACAGCTCTTCTAGGAGGACACTCTAAAATCAAACCATTGTTCTCTAGTCTTTGGTAGTGCCATAGCCTCTGTCTTCTACTGTCTTGGGTTAGAGTTCTCTTGTTTGAGGGTACACTCGGGCACACAATTCTGTCTTATTGCTCTTCCTCTTGTTTTGTTAAAGTTTTTATAGTTTATAAAGGAAATTTTTATTTTGGTGATGTTGCTGTTCTTCAAATATTTTAATTTTCCTTGTTTCCTTTCCTCACTGGGCTACTTTTCCCTGTTGGAGCCCTTGGGCTTATAGCATCTTGCTTTTCATACTAGGGTTGTAACTTAGCTAATAATAATAATAATAATAATAATAATACTGTATGTTGGGATGACTGTTGGAGATGGACATTCCAGGTAGGACTCTAGGAGGAGGAGGGGAAGACCAAAGAGAAGGTAGATGGATTATGTAACAGCGGATATGGAGGAGAAGGATTTCTTACAATGGAGGACATCGGAGATAGAGGAAATTGAAAATTTCTTTCTAGGAATAGCAACCCTGCTATGGAATATACTTGTCAAAAGATTTTACAATTTTTCACTTTCCACTGACCCAAAGCGTAAAGGTACCCTGACACCTGTATGACTTTTTGCCACGAATTTGTTGTGGCAAGTCGTGACATTTTGTGGCACGAACTGGAAGATTAAAAGAAAACAAAAATTACCTCAGAATCACAGCAGACCTGTCTACATTGACACGAACGGGCACCACGAGTTCACGACGAGTTCACTCATAGTTTGTGCATAGTTTGCGCACTTCCCGCATCGTCCCGATGAGTTCATGAACAGTCCGCGCATAGGTCCCGACCCGGTCCCGAAATTTTGTCGTGACCAAAATTTTGAACATTTCAAAATTCTCGTCACGGCATGCCACGATGTCACGACGGGTTTACGAACACTTCACGCCAGTTCACGACTCGAGTCGTGACAATGCGTGCCACAAATTCGTGCAAGTGTCAACCTGGCTTAACAAACAAAGTTCATTTTTGAGAACGAAATAAAGAACTTGGCGTAGCAACCTTTCCTAAATCTTGACAGCGAATAAACTTTTTTTTCATGCAGGTGAATTGCAATTGCAAGTTAACTTCAGCGTAAATTGTTGTTTTATTTGTAATGGCCACATTTTTCTTGATAACTATACAACGTAAAACTTATCTGGGAAACGAGATTACTTCATCACACATAGCGATAATTTCAACTATAGGCCTACTGTTACCTAGACCTGAAAAATACTGGAACTTCTGTATGTTTATTATTATTATCATTATTATTATTATTATTATTATTATTATTATCTCCGTCAATGAAGATGCGAGTTTTCGCCCCTTGTGTGAGTGTGTTTGTTCGTGAACAGCTTCGTGGCCACAACTTTAATCATAGAATAATGAAACTTGCAGAGATTAACAGTTATGTAAAAACCTGAAAATTATTATTTTTTGGAAGGTCAAGGTTAAATGTCAAGGTTACGTCAAGAAAAATGTCCAAATCACGTAATCAGCCATAAGTTTGGACATCATTATCACACAGACTTCAAACTTGGTTCATATTTGATATATGAAACCCCATGCCGATTAATATATGCTAAGGTCAAAGGTCAAGGTCGAGCAATGAGCTGTCATGGTGAGGTCTGCGCTCTACTGAGTGCCCCTCTAGTTATGATAGTTATTAAGCTACAACCCTAGTACTATCCTCCAGGCTAGTACAGTGATAACGTGTTTGCCTGGCATTCACATGGCAGCAGATCGATCCCCGCGCAGGACCGTGAGTTTTAGCTGTTTACTGGCGAGGCTACTGATGTGGTAGGGCCTTGCCTGGCTGACGTTCTGGTGAGCATCTATTCTGATGGAACTGGAACTGAAACCGGACACCTTTAACCTTTGGTTGGAAAAGCAGGATGATACAAGCCCAAGGGTTCCAACAGGAAAAAAAAAACCCACAGTGTGGGGGGGGGGGCTTGCCTGGCTGACGTTCTGGTGAGCATCTATTCTGATAGAACTGAAACCAGACACCTTTAACCTTTAGTTGGAAAAGCAGGATGCTACAAGCCCAAGGGCTCCAACAGGGAAAAAATAACCAATTGAGGAAAGGAAAATAAACAAACAAGAGAAGGAATGGGATTTGTAGCTATCAAAAGATGGACATGATTAACTTGTACTTACCTGACCAAGCTTGAATCCTCTGAAGGCGAAGTGACCCGACTGCATCTTCCTCTCCGGCGTGCCAGGGGTCCCTGTTATGGCAGACAGGCCCGGAGGTGGAGGGGCGCGCCCACCTAAGATAAAACGGTGTCAGAGAGACGACATTATTAATGATCATTGTAAATATGGGGATGGAAGTTGAAGAAATAAGAAATTGAAGGGGGGGGGGAAGGACCCCGAAAAAAGAAATCGAGAAAAGAATTATCAAAAAATCGAAAAAAATATGAAAAAAAAATTGGAAAAACTAATATGTGGATGGAAGTTGAAGAAATAAGAAATTGAGGGGGGGTGGGGAATAGGGAACCTGAAAAAAGAAAGCGAGAAAAGAATTATCAAAAAATAGAAAAAACTATAAAAAAAAATGGAAAAACTAAGATTCAAAAGCAAATTTCATTGGAAAATGTGCAGATAATTTGCGTGACCAGTGCCAAGATGAAGAAGATACTACTGAACATTTATTATCATACGCAAAATTAAGACAATTAATGAAACTATATTCAATTTTTTTTCATGAGGCGCATTTGCACCGACTCGCAGCGGTGCCCTTTTAGCTCGGAAAAGTTTCCTGCTATCTGATTGGCTAGAATTATCTTGTCCAATCAATCAGCAGGATTCTTTTCCGAGCCAAAAGAGTACCCCTGCGAGTCGGTGCAAATCTGCCTCGCTAAAAAGAATTGACTATAGACATCAGCGAAGGTACGTTGCAAAATCCTAACAGGGATCTGGCTGCATTTATATGTAGGACATGGAAGAAGAATTTAAAAAGGGTCAAATTGACCACAATAGGGTTGCCAGAACTGATGATTTCAAGGTGGAATGGGATAAAAGATTGAGAATTTAATTATTGATTCACCTATAGTACAGGTAAATTAAGCTTGATTACAATAATAGGTATAGGTTAAGAAGCTTTGCACCTATCTATAATGCGATAGAGTGCCCGCAAATTTATTCTGCGGAGTGAGCAATTAGGAACCAGGAGTTCTAGAATTCCCTCTCAGCAGACTTTACTGCTTATGAAAGAGATTAGTTAATTATGTTGAGGTTTATTTATTTCAACCCTGTTATTATTATTAATATCATTATTAATATTATTATTATTATTATTATTATTATTACGATCATCATGATCATCATTATTATTATATATTATCATTATTATTAGCTAAGCCACAACCCTAGCTTAAAAACCATGATGCAATAAGCCCAGGTGCCCCAAAAGGGTTAAAATAGCCCAGTGAGGGAAGGAAATAATGAAATAAACTATATGAGAAGTAATGAACTATTAGAATAGAATATTTTAAGAACATTAACAACATTAAAACAGATATTTCATAATATATAAAAACTATAAAAAGAGACTTATGTCAGTCTCTTAAAAAAAAAAAAAAAAAAAAAAAAAAAAAAAAAAAAAACTATTTGCTGCAAATTTGAACTTTTGGAGTTCCACCGATTCAACTACCAGATTTGGCTACAGCACTGTACTGGTCCAGTGGCCACTTTCCTCTTGGTAAGGGTAGAAGAGACTTTAGCTATGGTAAGCAGCTTTTCTAGGAGAAGGACACTCCAAAATCAAACCATTGTTCTCTAGTCTTGTGTAGTGCGATAGCCTCTGTACCATGGTCTTCCACGGTCTTGGGTTTAGAGTTCTCTTGCTTGAGGGTACACTCGGGTACACTATTCTATCGAATTTCTCTTCTTGTTTTGTTAAAGTATTTATAGTTTATATAGGAAATATTTATTTTAATGTTACGGTTTTTAAAATATCTAATTTTTACTTGTTTCCTTTCCTTACTGGGCTATTTTCCCTGTTGGGGCAAGGCCGTCTCGAATATCTTTCGAGACGGCCTTGGTTGGGGCCCCTGGGCTTATAGTATCTTGCTTTTCCAACTAGGGTTGTAGCTTGGCAATTAATAATAATAATAATAATAATGATAATAATAATAATAATAATAATAATAATAATAATAATACGTATGTACACACCCACACGCACTTCGTTAAAAAAATAAATTAATGAAATATGAAATATTTATTTATGAACGACAATCAAAACCTCATGAAGTATATGCGAACCAGAATATGATTTCCATACAACATTTACTTTACAATTTTAAAACGATATACAAACTGAATATCAATTTCAATTAGGATTAATATCTATATGTAAATCATCGGTCGTTTTACCATTTTCCAGGTGAAATATATATTTCATATTTAATTCTATTCTTGTCATGATATACTTTCCTTTTATTATTATATTTATTTTGATTATTATTATTATTATTATCATTATTATTATTATTACTTGCTAAGCTACAACCCTAGTTGGAAAAGCAGGATGCTATAAGTCCAAGGGACCCAACAGGGAAAATAGCCCAGTGAGGAAAGGAAACAAGGATAAATAAAAATTTTTAAGAACGGTAACAACATTAAAACAAATATTTCCAATACAAACTATAAAAACTTTAACTAAACAAGAGGAAGGGAAATTAGATAGTATAGTGTGCCCGAGTGTATCCTCAAGCAAGAGAACTCTAACCCAAGACAGTGGAAGACGATGGTACAGAGGCTATGGCACTACCCAAGACTAGAGAACAATGGTTTGATTTTGGAATGTCCTTCTCCTAGAAGAGCTGCTTACCATAGCGGAAGAGTCTCTATTACCCTTACCAAGAGGAAAGTGGCCATTGAACAATTACAGTGCAGTAATTGACCCTTGGTGAAGAAGAATTGTTTGGTAATCTCTGTTTTGTCAGGTATGAGGACAGAGGAGAATCTGTAAAGA
>NC_090759.1:37740018-37742518 GCF_036898095.1 Palaemon carinicauda
GTCAATGCTTTCTTCACTGTGGTTTCTTTTTATTTTCTCTTCTCTATCCTTCTCCACAGCATCTTCCTCCTCTTCTTCTGCACCAATTTCCTGAGCATCATTCAAGTCCAAACTTTTCTGTGCAACAAAGTTTCTTAAACTTTTCATGTCATCACTTAAGAAGCCCTCTAATGAGTCTCTACTAAGGGTGTTTCCACTTGCTTCTGAGGTAGTGCACCCACCAGGCATGCTTTGTTCTTCTATTCCCAAGTCAGATGGGCCATCTGGTCTATATTTTACACCTTCATTGCTTTCATTGGACTCTTTAGAGGTCATTAAATTTTCGTTGGTGGCACAAGTCAATCGTTTAACATCCTTCGTAGGATGATCTAGTGATCTTTCTTTCATCATCTCAAGCTCATTGAACGAGTGAAAAGGTTTATTAGTACAGTTATAAAAGGATTCCGAATCATTATCAACAGCTGCATCAAGAACACTTAATGCAAAGGTTTCTTCTGCACTAAGTTCTGAATGGGAGCTACAGGGCTCTTCAGAATCCAGAGAATCTAAAGAAGACGAAGAAGATACAGTGTTTACATTATTTGTCTTACCATTAACTGGTTCTTCAATGGGAGTGTTTACTCCAAACCCAAGAGAATCTGGTTTTGAATGATTTGCAAGATCTCTGCGATTATTGTTAAGAAACTCATCTATGTTGCTCACTTTAGCATTCTGTTTGTCAGCTGCTAAAGTTGCTTCAATTGAATTTTTTATACCTGTCAGGGAAGACCGCAATTTCATTTCTGCATTATAGACATCAAAATCTTTCTGTTTTGTTGGTTCTAGTGATTTCTTCACTTTACCTCTTGTGTCCTTTGACTCTTTTAGTGGTTTAGTTGCTTCATCTACATTTGCAATCGTGCTGGACTTTTGAGTGTGTATGATTGTGCGAGGAGAAGCCACTGGAGGTCTATAAGGTCGAGCTGTAATATTGCCAGAGTACCTCGGGACATAAGGTTTAGGCACTAAATTTTCGTTGCTGAGAATTTGAGCCTGGTATACTGGTCGATATTGCTGCACATTAGATTCAACAATTTCGGGTAAGACTTTTCTGGTTACAGTAGCTGGTCTTTTTGGCGATTCAACCTTTGCCTTGGAAATAGATTTCTTTGGCGAGGCCTTAGGTGAGCTGAAGGGGGATCTCTCTCTAAATTTTCTTTTAGGGGAGCTGCTATTTTTTTCTTTGTGAGCAATTTTTGGAGAACTAGATGGGGATTTGTTTTTTGGAAAGGCCACAGGAGGAATCTTTGGCATTTTGGATTTCTTTGGAGATCTTTCCATGCGAAAGGTTACTTCCCCGACGGGAGTCCACCCACCATCCTCGTCACTGTCCTCCACAACATCCAGCTCATCATCGACATATCCTTCTGAAGGGTCACATTGATAACGGTGTCCTATGTTGTCGTCAGATGAAAAAGCATTGTAGACTTCAGAGGCCCTGGTTCGGTGTCGGGAAGAGTCCATGGCCATGGCAATTTCCGTCTCTTCCGGAGAAGTGATGAAAATTGCAGGGGGAGCTGAGTGACTCCTATACTCCAGTGCCCCTATTTCAGCAGGTATCTTATAATTATTTCGTGTTCTGTTGATGCGGGGATGATACGTAGGATTATAAAGTGGCCCACTTGTGCTATGGGGTCTTTCCTGTAAATTGAGAAATAAGAGAGAATTAATTTTTCATTATGCTTTGCTCAACTAGAGGCATTAAAGCGACAATCGAGCTTAATTTTTTTTTTCATTTAAAGTAACCAGACTGGGCATACCTTAAGAAAATGGCAAAGATAAGACTATATTACTTTGACAAATCTTTATTTCATTCATTTGTAGTCTCAAAGAAAGGAACCACACCCTTCAGAAAGAATGTCCAGCCTTTTCCTAAATTTCTAGGTTAAGCCAAAAATGATGGTCTTATGACTTGGCTGAATTAGTCAAAATAACCTAAGAAACATCGCATAAAAACTAGTCCCCCAAGCTTTCTGCCTATGTATATGTCTATGTAAATATATCTATATGTGTATTATATGTTTTTATATATACATAAGATTTTGCTTATGTATTTGAATGGATAAGGCTACCACCATTAATATAAAGAAGTTGTACTGGAAGACTAAAATTTACCAGTCATCAGAAATGACCCTTTCTAACACGTGGCTAATGGGAGGACGAACTCCTCGCAGGAAACACCTGATGACAGTGCAGGTAGTTAGTTTGGGAGTGTCTCATCTAGTTTGGAAGTGTCTCGTCTAGTTTGGGAGTGTCTCGTCTAGTTTGGGAGTGTCTCGTCTAGTTTGGGAGTATCTCATCTAGTTTGTGAGTGTCTCATCTAGTTTGGGAGTGTCTCGTCTAGTTTGGGAGCGTCCCATTGTTCTATGAATCTCTCTACGTATATTTTTACGTTTACTGTACCATATAAAATGCAAATACCCTGTTCAATAAATCAGTCCTCGGGAGAATTATCACGAAA
>NC_090759.1:37750018-37762518 GCF_036898095.1 Palaemon carinicauda
TAGGAAACTCAAGATCACGGCATGGATGAGAGACAATAATTGGGCTCAATGGATAAGAAGGATAGGAAACTCAAGCTCACGGCATGGATGAGAGACAATAATTGGGCTCAATGGATTGGAGAAATAGGAAACTCAAGCTCACGGCATGGATGAGAGACAATAATTGGACCCAATGGATAAGAGGGATAGGAAACTCAAGCTCACGGCATGGATGAGAGACAATAATTGGACCCAATGGATAAGAGGGATAGGAAACTCAAGCTCACGGCATGGATGAGAGACAATAATTGGGCTCAATGGATAAGAGGGATAGGAAACTCAAGATCACGGCATGGATGAGAGACAATAATTGGGCTCAATGGATAAGAGGGATAGGAAACTCAAGCTCACGGCATGGATAAGAGACAATAATTGGGCTCAATGGATAAGAGGGATAGGAAACTCAAGCTCACGGCATGGATGAGAGACAATAATTGGGCTCAATAGATTGGAGAAATAGGAAACTCAAGCTCACGGCATGGATGAGAGACAATAATTAGGCCCAATGGATAAGAGGGATAGGAAACTCAAGCTCACGGCATGGATGAGAGACAACAATTGGGCCCAATGGATAAGAGGGATAGGAAACTCAAGATCACGGCATGGATGAGAGACAATAATTGTTCTTAAAAGATAAGAGGGATAGGAAACTCAAGCTCACGGCATGGATGAGAGACAATAATTGGGCTTGAGAGACAATAATTGGGCTCAATGGATAAGAGGGATAGGAAACTCAAGCTCACGGCATGGATGAGAGACAATAATTAGGCCCAATGGATAAGAGGGATAGGAAACTCAAGCTCACGGCATGGATGAGAGACAATAATTGGGCCCAATGGATAAGAGGGATAGGAAACTCAAGCTCACGGCATGGATGAGAGACAATAATTGGGCTCAATGGATAAGAGGGATAGGAAACTCAAGCTCACGGCATGGATGAGAGACAATAATTGGGCTCAATGGATAAGAGGGATAGGAAACTCAAGCTCACGGCATGGATGAGAGACAATAATTGGGCCCAATGGATAAGAGGGATAGGAAACTCAAGCTCACGGTATGGATGAGAGACAATAATTGGGCCCAATGGATAAGAGGGATAGGAAACTCAAGCTCACGGTATGGATGAGAGACAATAATTGGGCCCAATGGATAAGAGGGATAGGAAACTCAAGCTCACGGCATGGATGAGAGACAATAATTGGGCTCAATGGATAAGAGGGATAGGAAACTCAAGCTCACGGCATGGATGAGAGACAATAATTGGGCCCAATGGATAAGAGGGATAGGAAACTCAAGCTCACGGCATGGATGAGAGACAATAATTGGGCCCAATGGATAAGAGGGATAGGAAACTCAAGCTCACGGCATGGATGAGAGACAATAATTGGGCCCAATGGATAAGAGGGATAGGAAACTCAAGCTCACGGCATGGATGAGAGACAATAATTGGGCCCAATGGATAAGAGGGATAGGAAACTCAAGCTCACGGCATGGATGAGAGACAATAATTGGGCCCAATGGATAAGAGGGATAGGAAACTCAAGCTCACGGCATGGATGAGAGACAATAATTGGGCCCAATGGATAAGAGGGATAGGAAACTCAAGATCACGGCATGGATGAGAGACAATAATTGTTCTTAAAAGATAAGAGGGATAGGAAACTCAAGCTCACGGCATGGATGAGAGACAATAATTGTTCTTAAAAGATAAGAGGGATAGGAAATTCAAGCTCACGGCATGGATGAGAGACAATAATTGTTCTTAAAAGATAAGAGGGATAGGAAACTCAAGCTCACGGCATGGATGAGACACAATAATTGTTCTTAAAAGATAACAGGGATAGGAAACTCAAGCTCATGGCATGGATGAGATACAATAATTGTGCCTAATGAATAAGAGGGATAGGAAACTCAAGCTCACGGCATGGATGAGAGACAATAATTGGGCTCAATGGGTAAGAGGGATAGGAAACTCAAGCTCACGGCATGGATGAGAGACAATAATTGGGCTCAATGGATAAGAGGGATAGGAAACTCAAGCTCACAGCATGGATGAGAGACATTAATTGGGCTCAATGGATAAGAGGGATAGGAAACTCAAGCTCACAGCATGGATGAGAGACAATAATTGGGCTCAATGGATAAGAGGGATAGGAAACTCAAGCTCACGGCATGGATGAGAGACAATAATTGGGCTCAATGGGTAAGAGGGATAGGAAACTCAAGCTCACGGCATGGATTAGAGAAAATAATTGGGCTCATTGGATAAGAGGGATAGGAAACTCAAGCTCACGGCATGGATGAGAGACAATAATTGTTCTTAAAAGATAAGAGGGATAGGAAACTCAAGCTCATGGCATGGATGAGATACAATAATTGTGCCTAATGGATAAGAGGGATAGGAAACTCCAGCTAACAGCAAGGATGAGAGACAATAATTGGGCTCAATGGGTAAGAGGGATAGGAAACTCAAGCTCATGGCATGGATGAGAGACAATAATTGGGCTCAATGGATAAGAGGGATAGGAAACTCAAGCTCACGGCATGGATGAGAGACATTAATTGGGCTCAATGGATAAGAGGGATAGGAAACTCAAGCTCAGAGCATGGATGAGAGACAATAATTGGGCTCAATGGATAAGAGGGATAGGAAACTCAAGCTCACGGCATGGATGAGAGACAATAATTGGGCTCAATGGGTAAGAGGGATAGGAGACTCAAGCTCACGGCATAGATGAGAGACAATAATTGGGCTCAATGGATAAGAGGGATAGGAAACTCAAGCTCACGGCATGGATGAGAGACAATAATTGTTCTTAAAAGATAAGAGGGATAGGAAACTCAAGCTCATGGCATGGATGAGAGACAATAATTGTTCTTAAAAGATATGAGGGATAGTAAACTCTAGGTCATGGCATGGATGAGAGACAATAATTGGGCTCAATGGATAAGAGGGATGGGAAACTCAAGCTCACGGCATGGATGAGAGACAATAATTGGACCCAATGGATAAGAGGGATAGGAAACTCAAGCTCACGGCATGGATGAGAGACAATAATTGGGCCCAATGGATAAGAGGGATAGGAAACTCAAGCTCACGGCATTGATGAGAGACAATAATTGGACCCAATGGATAAGAGGGATAGGAAACTCAAGCTCACGGCATGGATGAGAGACAATAATTGGACCCAATGGATAAGAGGGATAGGAAACTCAAGATCACGGCATGGATGAGAGACAATAATTGTTCTTAAAAGATAAGAGGGATAAGAAACTCAAGCTCACGGCATGGATGAGAGACAATAATTGGGCTCAATGGATTGGAGAAATAGGAAACTCAAGCTCACGGCATGGATGAGAGACAATAATTGGGCCCAATGGATAAGAGGGATAGGAAACTCAAGCTCACGGCATGGATGAGAGACAATAATTGGACCCAATGGATAAGATGGATAGGAAACTCAAGCTCACGGCATAGATGAGAGACAATAATTGGGCTCAATGGATAAGAGGGATAGGAAACTCAAGCTCACAGCATGGATGAGAGACAATAATTGTTCTTAAAAGATAAGAGGGATAGGAAACTCAAGCTCATGGCATGGATGAGATACAATAATTGTGCCTAATGGATAAGAGGGATAGGAAACTCCAGCTAACGGCATGGATGAGAGACAATAATTGGGCTCAATGGGTAAGAGGGATAGGAAACTCAAGCTCACGGCATAGATGAGAGACAATAATTGGGCTCAATGGATAAGAGGGATAGGAAACTCAAGCTCACGGCATGTATAAGAGACAATAATTGTTCTTAAAAGATATGAGGGATAGTAAACTCTAGGTCATGGCATAGATGAAATACAATAATTGGGCTTAATGGATAAGAGGGATAGGAAACTCAAGCTCATGGCATGGATAAGATGCAATAATTGTACCTAATGGATAAGAGGGATAGGAAACTCAAGCTCATGGCATGGATAAGAGAAAATAATTGTGCTTAATGGATAAGAGGGATAGGAAACTCAAGCTCATGTCATGGATAAGAAACAATAATTGTGCCTAATGGATAAGAGGGATAGGAAACTCAAGCTCATGGCATGGATAAGAGACAATAATTGTGCTTAATGGATAAGAGGGATAGGACACTCAAGCTCATGGCATGGATAAGAGACAATAATTGTGCTTAATGGAGAAGAGAAATAGGAAACTCAAGCTCATGGCATGGATAAGAGAAAATAATTGTGCCTAATGGATTAGAGGGATAGGACACTCAAGCTCATGGCATGGATAAGAGACAATAATTGTACTTAATGGATAAGAGGGATAGGAAACTCAAGCACATGGCATGGATAAGAGACAATAATTGTGCTTAATGGATAAGAAAAATAGGAAACTCAAGCTCATGGCATGGATAAGAGACAATAATTGTGCCTAATGGATAAGAGGGATAGGACACTCAAGCTCATGGCATGGATAAGAGACAATAATTGTGCCTAATGGATAAGAAGAATAGGAAACTGAAGCTCATGGCATGGATAATAAACAATAATTGTGATTAATGGATAATAGGAATAGGAAACTCAAGCTCATGGCATGGATAAGAGACGATAATTGTGCCTAATGGATAAGAGGGATAGGAAACTCGAGCTCGAGGTATGGATAAGAGACAATAATTGTGCCTAATGGATAATAGGAATAGGAAACTCAAGCTCATGGCATGGATAAGAGACAATAATTGTGCCTAATGGATAAGAAGAATAGGAAACTCAAGCTCATGGCATGGATAAGAGACAATAATTGTGCCTAATGGATAATAGGAATAGGAAACTCAAGCTCATGGCATGGATAAGAGACGATAATTGTGCCTAATGGATAAGAGGGATAGGAAACTCAAGCTCATGGTATGGATAAGAGACAATAATTGGGACTAATGAATAAGAGAGATAGGAAACTCGAGTTCATTGCATGGATAAAAGACAATAATTGCGCTTATTGGATAAGAGTGATAGGAAACTCAAGCTCATGGTATGGATAAGAGATAATAATTGTGCTTAATGTATAAGAGGGATTGGATACTCAAGGTCATGACCTGGATAAGAGACTATAATTGTGACTAATGGATAAGAGGGATAGGAAACTCAAGTTCATGGCATGGATAAGAGAAAATAATTGTGCTTAATGGAAAAGAGGGACAGGATACTCAAGGTCATGGTCTGGATAAGAGACAATAATTGTGCCTAATGGATAATAGGAATAGGAAACTCAAGCTCATGGCATGGATAAGAGACGATAATTGTGCCTAATGGATAAGAGGGATAGGAAACTCAAGCTCATGGTATGGATAAGAGACAATAATTGGGACTAATGAATAAGAGAGATAGGAAACTCGAGTTCATTGCATGGATAAAAGACAATAATTGCGCTTATTGGATAAGAGTGATAGGAAACTCAAGTTCATGGCATGTATAAGAGACATTAATTGTGCTTAAAAGATAAGAGGGATAGGATAATCAAGCTCATGGCATGGATAAGAGACAATAATTGTGCTTAATGGATAAGAGGGATAGGAAACTCAAGCTCATGGCATGGATAAGAGACAATAATTGTGCTTGAAAGATAAGAGGGATAGGAAACTCAAGCTCATGGTATGGATAAGAGGCAATAATCGTGATTAATGGATAAAAGGGATAAGAAACTCAAGCTCATGCCATGGATAAGAGACAATAATTGTGCTTAATGGATGACAGGGGTAGGAAACTCAGGCTCATGGCAGGGATAAGACACAATAATTGTGATTAATGGATAAAAGGGATAGGAAACTCTAGCTCATGTTATGGATAAGAGACAATAATTGACCTAGATAGATAAGAGATAGGAAACTCAAGCTCATCGTATGAATAAGAGACAATAAATGTGCTTAATGGGTAAGAGGGATAGGAAACTCAAGGTCATGGCATGGATAAAAGACAATAATTGTGCTTAATGGGCAAGAGGGATAGGAAATTCAAGGTTATGGTATGGATAAAAGACAATAATTTTGCTTAATGGATAAGAGGGATAGGAAACCCAACCTCATGGCATGGATAAAAGACAATAATTGTGCTTAATGGATAAGAGGGATAGGAAACTCAAGATCATGGCATGGATAAGAGACAATAATTGTGCCTAATGGGTAAGAGGGATAGGAAATTCAAGGTTATGGTATGGATAAAACACAATAATTTTGCTTAATGGATAAAAGGGATATGAAACTCAAGTTCATGGTATGGATAAGAGAAAATAATTGTGCTTAAAAGATAAAAGGGATAGGAAACTCAAGCTCATGGCATGGATGAGACACAATAATTGTTCTTAAAAGATAACAGGGATAGGAAACTCAAGCTCATGGCATGGATGAGAGACAATAATTGTTCTTAAAAGATAAGAGGGATAAGAAACTCAAGCTCATGGCATGGATGAGAGACAATAATTGTTCTTAAAAGATAAGAGGGATAAGAAACTCAAGCTCATGGCATGGATGAGAGACAATAATTATTCTTAAAAGATAAGAGGGATAGGAAACTCAAGCTCATGGCATGGATGAGAGACAATAATTGGGCTCAATGGATAAGAGGGATAGGAAATTCAAGCTCATGGCATGGATAAGAGACAATAATTGTGCCTAATGGATAAGAGGGATAGGAAACTCATGCTCACGGCATGGATGAGAGACAATAATTGGGCTCAATGGATAAGAGGGATAGGAAATTCAAGCTCATGGCATGGATGAGAGACAATAATTGTTCTTAAAAGATAAGAGGGATAGGAAACTCAAGCTCATGGCATGGATGAGAGACAATAATTGTTCTTAAAAGATAAGAGGGATAAGAAACTCAAGCTCATGGCATGGATGAGAGACAATAATTGTTCTTAAAAGATAAGAGGGATAGGAAACTCAAGCTCATGGCATGGATGAAATACAATAATTGTTCTTAAAAGATAAGAGGGATAGGAAACTCAAGCTCATGGCATGGATGAGAGACAATAATTGTTCTTAAAAGATAAGAGGGATAGGAAACTCAAGCTCATGGCATGGATGAGAGACAATAATTGTTCTTAAAAGATAAGAGGGATAGGAAACTCAAGCTCATGGGATGGATGAGAGACAATAATTATTCTTAAAAGATAAGAGGGATAGGAAACTCAAGCTCATGGCATGGATGAGAGACAATAATTGTTCTTAAAAGATAAGAGGGATAGGAAACTCAAGCTCACGGCATGGATGAGAGACAATAATTGGGCTCAATGGATAAGAGGGATAGGAAACTCAAGCTCATGGCATGGATGAGAGACAATAATTGTTCTTAAAAGATAAGAGGGATAGGAAACTCAAGCTCACGGCATGGATGAGAGACAATAATTGTTCTTATAAGATAAGAGGGATAGGAAACTCAAGCTCACGGCATGGATGAGAGACAATAATTGTTCTTAAAAGATAAGAGGGATAGGAAACTCAAGCTCATGGCATGGATGAGAGACAATAATTGTTCTTAAAAGATAAGAGGGATAGGAAACTCAAGCTCACGGCATGGATGAGAGACAATAATTGTTCTTAAAAGATAAGAGGGATAGGAAACTCAAGCTCATGGCATGGATGAGACACAATAATTGTTCTTAAAAGATAAGAGGGATAGGAAACTCAAGCTCATGGCATGGATGAGAGACAATAATTGTTCTTAAAAGATAAGAGGGATAGGAAACTCAAGCTCATGGCATGGATGAGAGACAATAATTGTTCTTAAAAGATAAGAGGGATAAGAAACTCAAGCTCATGGCATGGATGAGAGACAATAATTGTTCTTAAAAGATAAGAGGGATAAGAAACTCAAGCTCACGGCATGGATGAGAGACAATAATTGGGCTCAATGGATAAGAGGGATAGGAAATTCAAGCTCATGGCATGGATAAGAGACAATAATTGTGCCTAATGGATAAGAGGGATAGGAAACACATGCTCACGGCATGGATGAGAGACAATAATTGGGCTCAATGGATAAGAGGGATAGGAAACTCAAGCTCACGGCATGGATGAGAGACAATAATTGGGCTCAATGGGTAAGAGGGATAGGAAACTCAAGCTCACGGCATGGATGAGAGACAATAATTGGGCTCAATGGGTAAGAGGGATAGGAAATTCAAGCTCATGGCATGGATAAGAGACAATAATTGTGCCTAATGGATAAGAGGGATAGGAAACTCATGCTCACGGCATGGATGAGAGACAATAATTGGGCTCAATGGATAAGAGGGATAGGAAACTCAAGCTCACAGAATGGATGAGAGACATTAATTGGGCTCAATGGATAAGAGGGATAGGAAACTCAAGCTCACAGCATGAATGAGAGACAATAATTGGGCTCAATGGATAAGAGGGATAGGAAACTCAAGCTCACGGCATGGATGAGAGACAGTAATTGGGCTCAATGGATAAGAGGGATAGGAAACTCAAGCTCACGGCATGGATGAGAGACAATAATTGGGCTCAATGGGTAAGAGGGATAGGAAACTCAAGCTCACGGCATGGATGAGAGACAATAATTGGGCTCAATGGATAAGAGGGATAGGAAATTCAAGCTCATGGCATGGATAAGAGACAATAATTGTGCTAATGGATAAGAGGGATAGGAAACTCATGCTCACGGCATGGATGAGAGACAATAATTGGGCTCAATGGATAAGAGGGATAGGAAACTCAAGCTCACGGCATGGATGAGAGACAATAATTGGGCTCAATGGGTGAGAGGGATAGGAAACTCAAGCTCACGGCATGGATGAGAGACAATAATTGGGCTCAATGGGTAAGAGGGATAGGAAATTCAAGCTCATGGCATGGATAAGAGACAATAATTGTGCCTAATGGATAAGAGGGATAGGAAACTCATGCTCACGGCATGGATGAGAGACAATAATTGGCTCAATGGATAAGAGGGATAGGAAACTCAAGCTCACAGAATGGATGAGAGACATTAATTGGGCTCAATGGATAAGAGGGATAGGAAACTCAAGCTCACAGCATGAATGAGAGACATTAATTGGGCTCAATGGATAAGAGGGATAGGAAACTCAAGCTCACAGCATGAATGAGAGACAATAATTGGGCTCAATGGATAAGAGGGATAGGAAACTCAAGATCGCGGCATGGATGAGAGACAATAATTGTTCTTAAAAGATAAGACGGATAGGAAACTCAAGATCACGGCATGGATGAGAGACAATAATTGTTCTTAAAAGATAAGAGGGATAGGAAACTCAAGCTCACGGCATGGATGAGAGACAATAATTGTGCTAATGGATAAGAGGGATAGGAAACTCAAGCTCATGGCATGGATAAGAGACAATAATTGTGCTAATGGATAAGAGGATAGGAAACTCAAGCTCATGGCATGGATAAAGAGACATTAATTGTGCTAATGGATAAGAGGGATAGGAAACTCAAGCTCATGGCATGGATGAGAGACAATAATTGTGCTTAATGGATAAGAGGGATAGGAAACTCAAGCTCATGGCATGGATGAGAGACAATAATTGTGCTAATGGATGAGAGGGATAGGAAACTCAAGCTCATGGCATGGATAAGAGACAATAATTGGTGCTAATGGATAAGAGGGATGGGAAACTCAAGCTCATGGCATGGATGACAGACAATAATTGTGCTAATGGATGAGAGGGATAGGAAACTCAAGCTCATGGCATGGATAAGAGACAATAATTGTGCTAATGGATAAGAGGGATAGGAAACTCAAGCTCATGGCATGGATAAGAGACAATAATTGTGCCTAATGGATAAGAGGGATAGGGAACTCAAGCTCATGGCATGGATAAGAGACAATAATTGTGCCTAATGGATAAGAAGAATAGGAAACTAAAGCTCATGGCATGGATAAGAGACAATAATTGTGCCTAATGGATAATAGGAATAGGAAACTCAAGCTCTTGGCATGGATAAGAGACGATAATTGTGCCTAATGGATAAGAGGGATAGGGAACTCAAGCTCATGGCAAGGATATGAGACAATAATTGTGCCTAATGGATAAGAGGGATAGGAAACTCAAGCTCATGGCATGGTTAAAGACACTTATTGTGCTTAATGGATAGAGGGATAGGAAACTCAAGCTCATGGCATGGATAAGAGAAAATAATTGTGCCTAATGGATTAGAGGTATAGGACACTCAAGCTCATGGCATGGATAAGAGAAAATAATTGTGCTAATGGATTAGAGGGATAGGACACTCAAGCTCATGGCATGGATAAGAGACAATAATTGTGCCTAATGGATAAGAGGGATAGGAAACTCAAGCTCATGGCATGGATAAGATGCAATAATTGTGCCTAATGGATAAGAGGGATAGGAAACTCAAGCTCATGGCATGGATAAGATGCAATAATTGTGCCTAATGGATAAGAGGGATAGGAAACTCAAGCTCATGTCATGGATAAGATACAATAATTGTGCCTAATGGATAAGAGGGATAGGAAACTCAAGCTCATGGCATGGATAAGATGCAATAATTGTGCCTAATGGATAAGAGGGATAGGAAACTCAAGCTCATGTCATGGATAAGATACAATAATTGTGCCTAATGGATAAGAGGGATAGAAAACTCAAGCTCATGGCATGGATAAGATACAATAATTGTGCCTAATGGATAAGAGGGATAGGAAACTCAAGCTCATGGCATGGATAAGATACAATAATTGTGCCTAATGGATAAGAGGGATAGGAAACTCAAGCTCATGGCATGGATAAGAGACAATAATTGTGCCTAATGGATAAGAGGGATAGTAAAACTCGAGCTCAACGTATGGATAAGAGACAATAATTATCCTTAATGGATAAGGATAGGAAGCTCAAGATCATAGCATGGATAAGAGACAATATTATGCTTAATGGATAAAAGGATAGGAAACTCAAGCTCATGGTATGGATAAGAGACAATAATTGTGACTAATGGATAAGAGGGATAGGAAACTCAAGCTCATGGTATGGATAATAGACAATAATTGTGACTAATGAAATAAGAGAGATAGGAAACTCGAATTCATGGCATGGATAAGAGACAATAATTGCTCTTATTGGATAAGAGGGATAGGAAACTCAAGCTCATGGTATGGATAAGAGATAATAATTATCCTTAATAGGTTAGGATAGGAAACTCAAGCTCATAGCATGGATAAGAGACAATAATTGTGCTTAATGTATAAGAGGGATATGATACCCAAGGTCATGGCCTGGATAAGAGACAATAATTGTGACTAATGGATAAGAGGGATAGGAAACTCAAGTACATGGCATGGATAAGAGAAAATAATTGTGCTTAATGGATAAGAGGGATAGGAAATTCAAGGTCATGGCATGGATAAGAGACAATAATTGGGCTTAATGGGTAAGAGGCATAGGAAACTCAAGCTCATTGCATGGATAAGAGACAATAATTGGGCTTAATGGGTAAGAGGGATAGGAAATTCAAGGTCATGGCATGGATAAGAGACAATAATTGGGCTTAATGGGTAAGAGGATAGGAAACTCAAGTCATGGCATGGATAAGAGAAATAATTGTGCTTAATGGATAAGAGGGATAGGAAATTCAAGGTCATGGCATGGATAAGAGACAATAATTGGGCTTAATGGGTAAGAGGCATAGGAAACTCAAGCTCATGGCATGGATAAGAGACAATAATTGGGCTTAATGGGTAAGAGGGATAGGAAATTCAAGGTCATGGCATGGATAAGAGACAATAATTGGGCTTAATGGGTAAGAGGGATAGGAAACTCAAGCTCATGGCATGGATAAGAGACAATAACTATGCTTAATGGATAAGAAGGATAGGAAACTCAGGCTCATGGTATGGATAAGAGACAATAATTGTGCTTATGGATAAGTGGTATAGGATACTCAAGGTCATGGCCTGGATAAGAGGCAATAATTGTGAATAATGGATAAGAGGGATAGGAAACTCAAGCTCATGGTATGGATAAGAAAGAATAACTGTGCTTACTGGATAAGAGGGATAGGATACTCAAGGTCATGGATTGAATAAGAGACAATAATTGTGCTTAATGGATATGAGGGATAGGAAACTCAAGGTCATGGCATGGATAAGAGACAATAATTTGGGCTTAATGGATAGAGGATAGGAAACTCAAGCTCATGGCATGGATAAGAGACAATGATTGGGCTTAATGGGTAAGAGGGATAGGAAACTCAAGCTCATGGCATGGATAAGAGACAATAATTTATCCTTAATGGATAAAGGATAGGAAACTCAAGCTCATGGCATGGATAAGAGAAAATAATTGTCCTAATGGATAAGAGGATAGGAAACTCAAGCTCATAGCATGGATAAGAGCAATAATTGTGAAATGGATAAGAGGGATAGGAAACTCAAGCTCATGGCATGGATAAGAGACAATAATTGTGCCTA
>NC_090759.1:37780018-37788255 GCF_036898095.1 Palaemon carinicauda
CCAAGACAGTGGAAAACCATGGTACAGAGATTAAGGCACTACCCAAGACTAGAGAACAATGGTTTGATTTTGGAGTGTCCTTCTCCTGGAAGAGCTGCTTACCATAGCTAAAGAGTTTCTTCTACCAGTACAAAGAGAAAATTGGCCACTGAACAGTGCAGTAGTTAATCTCTTGTTTGGTAATCTCAAGTGTTTTCAGGTGAAGAGATACATTATAGATTTCTTAGAATCGAGTCATTATTTCAGTGGATAAATCCAACCTACTATACTCAATTATTTTTAATGAGGCGCATTTGCACCGACTCGCAGGGGCACCCTTTTAGCTCGAAAAGTTTCCTGCTATCTGAATGGTTAGAATTATCTTGTCCAACCAATCAGCGATCAGGAAACTTTTCCGAGCTATAAGGGCACCCCTGCGAGTCGGTGCAAATCTGCCTCACTAAAAAGAATTGACTATAAGGGTGGATTACTGTTTGGTATGGTTACTGTGGCTATAATCAATACGATGCTTTTGAACTTCTAAACATTTGTCAACAGTTTTGTTGTTACTATTATTATTATTATTATTATTATTATTACTTGCTAAGCTACAACCCTAGTCGGAAAAGCAGGATGCTATAAGCCCATGGGCACCAAAAGGGAAAATAGCCCAATGAGAAAATGAAACGAGGAAAAACAAAACATTTTAAGAGCAGTAACAACACTGAAATAAATATTTAGTAATCTATAAGTAATTGGCATCCACTTTCTTGTGGTGGCCTATGTGATAACGTCCTTGACTGGTAATCGCCAGACTGGGGTTCGAGTCCCATTCGAACTCGTTAAGTTCCTTTGGTCGCTGCAACCTCACCATGATTGCGAGCAAAGGTTGAGGGGGTTGCGGGAGCCTATAGGTCTATCTGCTTAGTCCTTCGTAGCCATTGCCTGGCCCTCCTTGCTCCTAGCTTGGGTGGAGAGGGGGCTTGGGCGCTGGTCATATGTATATATGGTCAATCTCTAGGGCATTGTCCTGCTTGCTTGGGCAATGTCACCCTCCCTTGCCTTTAAATGTTTATAAGGAAGGAAACCATAAAAGTGAATCCTTTTTTTAACATCTCTATAATTACATCCTAGAGTTTTCGATTTGATCTACGAGTTTGGGCCAAAGTCCCACGTACAGTTGGCCCTCTTGCTTAAGGGTACACTCGGGCATACTATTCTATCTTATATCTCTTCCTCTTATTTCGTTAAAGTTTTTTATAGTTTATAAATGACATTTATTTTAGTGTTCTTACTGCTTTCAAAATAGTTTGTTTTCATTGTTAATAACTTCTCTTATTTCCTTGTTTCCTTTCCTCACTGGGCTATTTTCCCTGTTGGGGCCTCTGGGCTTATGGCATCCCTCTTTTCCAACTAGGGTTGTAGCTTAGGAAATAATGATAACAATAACAACAACAACAATAATAATAATATAGTAATAATAATAATAATAATAATAATAATAATAATAATAATAATAATAATAATAATAATAATAATAATAATAATAGCAGGGAAAGTGCTGATAAGCAAATCATATCTATCAATATCTATCTATCTATCTATCTATCTATCTATATATATATATATATATATATATATATATATATATATATATATATATATGTGTGTGTGTGTGTGTGTGTGTGTGCTTATGTGTTCGTGCGCGCGCGCGTGCATTATAGTATGTCTACCATAAAACACGTCAACAGACAATATGCAATCGCAAAATGCTCTTATGATAATTAGTATACTAATTACGTAATGACACAGAGATACCTGCGGTAAAAAAAAAAAAATTAACTTTCGCATAACATAAACAGAAGGCCTCTGACATTACGGGAGTCGTTGATACCTGGGCCATGGGTAAAGTTCACGGACACCGGCCAACTTTGAATAACAAAATGTTACCATTTGCTCATGGCATAAATCCATTTTGCTTAATGGACTTATATATATATATATATATATATATATATATATATTATATATGCATATATACAGTATATATGTATATATATATATATATATATATATATATATATATATGCATATATATATATATGTATATATATATATGTATATATATATATATATATATATATACTATATGTATATATATTATATATATGTATATACATTATATATATGTATATATATATTATATATATATATATGTATGCATATATATATATATATTACATATAAGTTTATATATATGTTTATATATATCTATATATATATATGATATATAAGTATATATAATATATATATATATATATATAGATATATGATATATATATATATATATATATATATATATATATATATATATATATACATATATACTAGATATATATATAATATATATAAAAGTGTATATATATACATACAATATATATATAATATATATATAAAAGTATATATATATATATATATATATATATATATAAAAGTATATATATATATATATATATATATATATATATATATATAGACACATTTTTAAAATCGGTGTCTGGTTCTAATACTAAGTAAAATTCTTCCCCGCCACGATCCCCAAGCTATTTATCATATATGCGTGGCTGGATTATTACAATGGACGGATTTTGCAACGAGACTGTATTTCAATGAGGATTCTGAAATCCTTTTTATCACTCTGGAAAATAATATCAATTTAATTAGAATAAATAAATAGGATACTTTTATTTCATTCATAGATTATATTTTGATAATCTAATTTCTATTTGCCTTTTTCGGGTTTTCATTGTACTATATCAAATTATCTTTGGATTTTGAAATTAATAATTTTCTTAACGTGTTTCCCATGATAAAACGTTGTATTGTTAATTACGTAATCACCCATCAGTTGAGGTAGCACTTACCCACAGTTTTGTAACAATCGTACAGCTACAAATAATTTTCCCGCCGAAGGATTTCATGTTTAATTATCTAACACTAGAAAGAAGTTACTGTCCTCTACAGGAAGAACAAAATTTCTTCCCAACGCAAAACGTACTGTTGGACTCAGGAATTCCTGGTCCATCTCACTTTGAGAAAATGCATCCAGTCATACCCTGACTGAGCGGCGAGTAGCCAAACAGCTTGTGGGCGGGGCCAAGGCCTACTTTGGGCGGGGCAACACACCTGAACTAGCGCGCAGAGGAGTTAGTTCTCTCTCGTTGACGTGTGACTCGACCTTGACCTCTGAACCAATTTTGCTACAGGTCATTTGCATGCAATTGCATTGAGCACATTTTGGCACTAGCGTGGCATAAATGGAGTAAAAATTGACCTCGCTACGACAAAAGAAAAATAATTTTTTGACCAGTTTTGTTTGCCCGGCTCAAGCAACATTTTCGTGCACCTCTAAGTTAGGAAGCTAGACCAGGATATTAAGTTTCAAAGTTTTCTTTTATGTTGATATGGATGTAAATAAGTTTAAACCGGGTTACTGAAATCTGGGAGGGGGGAACTCAAAACATTTATAAGGGTTTTCTCCAACTTATACTGCACATAAAGAGTATGAAAAAATTCTACTTTCCATGTAAATTAAGCAGAGTTTGGTCTTAAGATAGCCAAGAAACATTTTAATTCAATCAATTGGGTTTATGGACGAATATAACTTAATCTAATACTATTAGAATACACTATGATTTTATGTTTTAACCAAAATATAAAAGTAATTGTAATTTAGAAGAGCATCACTTATATAATTCCATAAAGGAACTTTATTCAGAAAACATCAAATTTCTTTACATACAAAATAGCAAAAACACGGGACAGATTTCCAGAGGATGTGTATAATTAACACGGTAAACACAATCAAGAGTAAGTTAGACAAGATCATACAACTCGATATTCGTTAAATTAATTTGGTCTAACCAAGAGCAAATGGAGACCCCCCCTCGTATGGCATATAATTCCAACGGGTCTCTCTTCCACTCTCTCCCCCTCACATTTTGTTATATATAAAACAGCTTTGATCAGCAAGGCGGAAGTGTACACCACGTTTGCTTGTAAACAACTGCTTACTGCCCGGTCAAGGGGTGATCGACCTTTGGCATGCTTGGGTGAATCTAGTCTATGACCTTGGCCGCACCTATAGGTTCTGCCTACGTCACAGTCTCTACCTGCGCAGAAGACTCATATTTTTGGTCGGGGTTGAGAAGACCTCCTTAATCTATAGACCTTGTATACAATAAGCTCCCGCGAGACATCGGAATGATAGAAGATAGTAAGGCTATTCAATAGTGACGATTTAACAGTAAACGAGCAATACCCAATGTAGAATGTTAAATACTGTACTCTGAAAGAACATGATAAAATGACTGTGGAGGTCCTGCAGAGAGTAGGGTTCCCCTGCTGTACAGGACAGGAAAATCAGCCCTTATAGAAAAGTAAAGTAAAGTAAAGTCAGTACGAATGGTTTAACCCTCGCAGCAAACAAAGGTTGAACTCACTTGAATTCCAGCGAGGGTTTTGTCAAGAACAAACCAACTCCTCTTCGTAGATGGGCTAATCCAAGACGACCTAATCAAGGCCAGCAAATAACAGCCCATTTCTAACACGTAGAAGGATGACGCAGACTCACAAAATCTTCAGCAAATAAGCACATATTTGGTAAATCCAGAAAACTGCATGCGGAAATAGTTGCATCAAAGAATATGGGCCGTCCTGTTACCATATAACCACAATGAGTACGTGGTATGAAGTTCCATAGAGACGATAGATAGATAAGACTGGCAAAATCTAACCGAGGCCATTTGCGTCAATAGGCCTATAAGGGGAGATGATGATGATGGTGATTAGACACAATCAGCAACAAACACTTCTCATTGTAAAATGAATGGGGGAAGGGACAATTTCTCCGTCCTTCCTTCAAGCAAGAATAGAATGAACTGGAAGTCTACAGTAGTTCAACCCTATGTAGCATTAGCGAGAGTTTGTGATAATTGCTGAAGGTACCATTTCTACGTTAAAACAATTCCCTTCAGTTGACCATTGCCAACAAAAAATGCTAAGCTCTGAGATGAAGGAAATTATATCATTTACTGTTTCAATAGGGACAAATGTCAAAATAATAGATGTATATATATTTTCTTAATGAAGCTGTGGGAATTCCGTCAATATTACAGACACTTGTCCTCTTTGGGAGAGTACTCAAACGCTCTAACTTCTTCTGTTAACGTACTTTTCCCCCATTTGTGTGGGGTAGGCACGGTTGCCTTCTTTTGAAGGCCTTGCTTTGACTTTAAGGTAGACCATAGTACCGACCGGCTGCCTTGCCTGCCATCGCTTTAGACCCCAGCAACGTATGTTCGTACACTGTACCACCCATCAGTGTCCTTCCTCCCAGCGTGTGGAGTACTGGCGCTGTTAGGTAGACAGTTCGACACGTAAAAGAGTGGTTATGTTTCCAGGTGTTGGAGTGGCTTTGTTTTTGTGTGCATTAGTTTAATGTTTCTTTTAAAAAGAATCTTTATCCTTTATACACAGCTGTTCACATCAGTCCCAATTCCTCCCAGCAGCTAGGAGTCCTGGCGCGGTTAGGTAGACAGTTCGAGACGTAAAAGGTTTCTGTTATGTTTAACTACTTACCCATATATACCTTAACAATTCACCTTGGAAAATCTCATGGGAAATGGGATAATGAAATAATCAGTATTCTGAAAGATTTTTATTGCTTATTCCTTCACATTGGTCCCATAGAAAATACAGCATCTTCATTAGATTAGATTAATACACAATATGTCTGTCTACACAGGGAGGTGATGAAAAGGGCCCCATCTCATCTCATTTATATTGAAGAAGAAATTGATGATGATTGGAGCAGCCAGTTTATCATGAGCTATATGCCATTTATAATCAATCATTCTTAAGTAGCTTTAGACGAAGACTTTTATATATAATTAGGTTAAAGTTTTCCAAGAGAAAAATATACTCACAGGTTGATAATCTTAAAATAGCTGTAAACGAAGACTATATATATATATATATATATATATATATATATATATATATATATATATATATATATATTTGTGTGTGTGTGTGTGTGTGTGTCTGCGTGTGTAGGTTAAAGTTTTCCAAGGAAAAATATTCACAGATTGATAATCTTAAAGTAGTCGTAAACGAAGACATATATATATATATATATATATATATATATATATGTATATATATATATATATATATATACATATATATATATATATATATATATATATATATACATATATATATATATATATATATATATATATATATATACATATATATATATATATATATATATAGAGAGAGAGAGAGAGAGAGAGAGAGAGAGAGAGAGAGAGAGAGAGAGAGAGAGAGAGATATTAAAGTTTTCCGAGAAAAAAAATATTCACAGACTGATAATCTAAAAGCAGCAATCACCAAAAAAATTCTATATATATTTAGGTTAAATTTTTTCGAGGAAAAAAATATTGAAGGTCAAGAGATGTGTTGTTTTCTTAAAAGATCTAAAAGACTATGTGTTTTTTTTAATGATTTCTGGCTCAGATTTACTTTGCGATTCCTACGACAATATAAAATGAAATTTCCTCTACAGTGATAAGGATAAGAATCCTATTCCAAAGATAAGAAGGATCGTGTTCCAATTGTCTTAACTTTGTTGCTATAACATATTTTGATCACGTGACCTCGACTAATACAGGTTATAAATAAATGAAGCTTAGGTCAAACTGATGATTAGGGAAATTAAAAAAAAATTCTCTTTATGTATGATGAATAATTATAGACTTATACACTGAGTATTGAAAAATTAAAGCAACAAGTCTTTATTTCTTAACTACAAGTAAGCTTCCGGCTTTAACCTTGTCTTCCTTTTCTCATTTGCTAACAGATGTGGCTACTTTAATGGCTTTTGGAAGAGAGAGAGAGAGAGAGAGAGAGAGAGAGAGTAGTGTTCCATACGTACTGCGTGATGTGGCTACATAAAAACCATAGAGAGAGAGAGAGAGAGAGAGAGAGAGAGAGAGAGAGAGAGAGAGAGAGAGAGAGTTTCCATACGTACTGCGTGATGTGGATACTTAAATAGTTTTAAGCAGAGAGAGAGAGAGAGCGAGAGATAGAGAGAGAGAGGGGGGGGGGGGGAGAGAGAGAGAGAGAGAGAGAGAGAGAGAGAGAGAGAAGTTTTTTTTTCTCAAACGTATTGCGTGAATTGTAAGTGTAAATAAACAGATAAGCAACTAAAAATGATTACCAGAGATAATGAATCGGAAACAGGACATTTCACGCGAGTCCTTAGTCATTACCTCCCATGACTTATTCGCCTAATAATAACAGATTAATTGAAGGTAATAATTACGAAAAGATAATTCAGAGGAAGATGGCTAACGAAATAAGGTCTGGAATATAATATATATATATCTACACAACCATTGTAAAATAGTGGGAACTTAAGATTAAAAATATCGTGTTAATAACTATGTAGAGATGAACATAGAGATCATCATATATATCTGTTTAATAATGGATGTTATTATTTGATATTCCATGAGGGAATTATTTTACAATATCATAAAATGGATAAACGTTAAAAATGGGAAACACCAACATTCAAAAGATCTGCGGACTTAAAGGAAATAATATAGTTATATATATAATAGTATATATATTTATCTATATAAATACATACATATATATATTATATATGCACATACATACATATATATATACATATACACATACACACATATATATATGTATATATATACATACACATATACACTATATATATGTATACATGTACTGTATATATATATATACATATATATATATATATATATATGCATATATATATGTATATATACATATATATTTATATATATATATATATATATATATATACATATATATATATACATATATATATATACTGTATATATATGTATACATGTATTTATATACATATATATATATATATATATATATATATATATACATTTACACCATATATGTATATATATAATATATATATATATATATATATATATATATATATATATATATATATAAACACGCACTCATATATATACACTGTATATAATTACATGCACATTTGTTTCTTAGGAAACATAACAGCACTATGTACAATAAGCGTGCAATTTTTAGTGTCTACCAATTGCTATTCCAAGATAATTGTAATTTTCTCTCTCCATTATGATTGGATCAAC
>NC_090759.1:37793755-37801255 GCF_036898095.1 Palaemon carinicauda
CCGACTCGCAGGGGCACCCTTTTAGCTCGAAAAGTTTCCTGCTATCTGAATGGTTAGAATTATCTTGTCCAACCAATCAGCGATCAGGAAACTTTTCCGAGCTATAAGGGCACCCCTGCGAGTCGGTGCAAATCTGCCTCACTAAAAAGAATTGACTATAAGGGTGGATTACTGTTTGGTATGGTTACTGTGGCTATAATCAATACGATGCTTTTGAACTTCTAAACATTTGTCAACAGTTTTGTTGTTACTATTATTATTATTATTATTATTATTATTACTTGCTAAGCTACAACCCTAGTCGGAAAAGCAGGATGCTATAAGCCCATGGGCACCAAAAGGGAAAATAGCCCAATGAGAAAATGAAACGAGGAAAAACAAAACATTTTAAGAGCAGTAACAACACTGAAATAAATATTTAGTAATCTATAAGTAATTGGCATCCACTTTCTTGTGGTGGCCTATGTGATAACGTCCTTGACTGGTAATCGCCAGACTGGGGTTCGAGTCCCATTCGAACTCGTTAAGTTCCTTTGGTCGCTGCAACCTCACCATGATTGCGAGCAAAGGTTGAGGGGGTTGCGGGAGCCTATAGGTCTATCTGCTTAGTCCTTCGTAGCCATTGCCTGGCCCTCCTTGCTCCTAGCTTGGGTGGAGAGGGGGCTTGGGCGCTGGTCATATGTATATATGGTCAATCTCTAGGGCATTGTCCTGCTTGCTTGGGCAATGTCACCCTCCCTTGCCTTTAAATGTTTATAAGGAAGGAAACCATAAAAGTGAATCCTTTTTTTAACATCTCTATAATTACATCCTAGAGTTTTCGATTTGATCTACGAGTTTGGGCCAAAGTCCCACGTACAGTTGGCCCTCTTGCTTAAGGGTACACTCGGGCATACTATTCTATCTTATATCTCTTCCTCTTATTTCGTTAAAGTTTTTTATAGTTTATAAATGACATTTATTTTAGTGTTCTTACTGCTTTCAAAATAGTTTGTTTTCATTGTTAATAACTTCTCTTATTTCCTTGTTTCCTTTCCTCACTGGGCTATTTTCCCTGTTGGGGCCTCTGGGCTTATGGCATCCCTCTTTTCCAACTAGGGTTGTAGCTTAGGAAATAATGATAACAATAACAACAACAACAATAATAATAATATAGTAATAATAATAATAATAATAATAATAATAATAATAATAATAATAATAATAATAATAATAATAATAATAATAATAGCAGGGAAAGTGCTGATAAGCAAATCATATCTATCAATATCTATCTATCTATCTATCTATCTATCTATATATATATATATATATATATATATATATATATATATATATATATATATGTGTGTGTGTGTGTGTGTGTGTGTGTGCTTATGTGTTCGTGCGCGCGCGCGTGCATTATAGTATGTCTACCATAAAACACGTCAACAGACAATATGCAATCGCAAAATGCTCTTATGATAATTAGTATACTAATTACGTAATGACACAGAGATACCTGCGGTAAAAAAAAAAAAATTAACTTTCGCATAACATAAACAGAAGGCCTCTGACATTACGGGAGTCGTTGATACCTGGGCCATGGGTAAAGTTCACGGACACCGGCCAACTTTGAATAACAAAATGTTACCATTTGCTCATGGCATAAATCCATTTTGCTTAATGGACTTATATATATATATATATATATATATATATATATATTATATATGCATATATACAGTATATATGTATATATATATATATATATATATATATATATATATATGCATATATATATATATGTATATATATATATGTATATATATATATATATATATATATACTATATGTATATATATTATATATATGTATATACATTATATATATGTATATATATATTATATATATATATATGTATGCATATATATATATATATTACATATAAGTTTATATATATGTTTATATATATCTATATATATATATGATATATAAGTATATATAATATATATATATATATATATAGATATATGATATATATATAATATATATATATATATATATATATATATATATATATACATATATACTAGATATATATATAATATATATAAAAGTGTATATATATACATACAATATATATATAATATATATATAAAAGTATATATATATATATATATATATATATATATAAAAGTATATATATATATATATATATATATATATATATATATATAGACACATTTTTAAAATCGGTGTCTGGTTCTAATACTAAGTAAAATTCTTCCCCGCCACGATCCCCAAGCTATTTATCATATATGCGTGGCTGGATTATTACAATGGACGGATTTTGCAACGAGACTGTATTTCAATGAGGATTCTGAAATCCTTTTTATCACTCTGGAAAATAATATCAATTTAATTAGAATAAATAAATAGGATACTTTTATTTCATTCATAGATTATATTTTGATAATCTAATTTCTATTTGCCTTTTTCGGGTTTTCATTGTACTATATCAAATTATCTTTGGATTTTGAAATTAATAATTTTCTTAACGTGTTTCCCATGATAAAACGTTGTATTGTTAATTACGTAATCACCCATCAGTTGAGGTAGCACTTACCCACAGTTTTGTAACAATCGTACAGCTACAAATAATTTTCCCGCCGAAGGATTTCATGTTTAATTATCTAACACTAGAAAGAAGTTACTGTCCTCTACAGGAAGAACAAAATTTCTTCCCAACGCAAAACGTACTGTTGGACTCAGGAATTCCTGGTCCATCTCACTTTGAGAAAATGCATCCAGTCATACCCTGACTGAGCGGCGAGTAGCCAAACAGCTTGTGGGCGGGGCCAAGGCCTACTTTGGGCGGGGCAACACACCTGAACTAGCGCGCAGAGGAGTTAGTTCTCTCTCGTTGACGTGTGACTCGACCTTGACCTCTGAACCAATTTTGCTACAGGTCATTTGCATGCAATTGCATTGAGCACATTTTGGCACTAGCGTGGCATAAATGGAGTAAAAATTGACCTCGCTACGACAAAAGAAAAATAATTTTTTGACCAGTTTTGTTTGCCCGGCTCAAGCAACATTTTCGTGCACCTCTAAGTTAGGAAGCTAGACCAGGATATTAAGTTTCAAAGTTTTCTTTTATGTTGATATGGATGTAAATAAGTTTAAACCGGGTTACTGAAATCTGGGAGGGGGGAACTCAAAACATTTATAAGGGTTTTCTCCAACTTATACTGCACATAAAGAGTATGAAAAAATTCTACTTTCCATGTAAATTAAGCAGAGTTTGGTCTTAAGATAGCCAAGAAACATTTTAATTCAATCAATTGGGTTTATGGACGAATATAACTTAATCTAATACTATTAGAATACACTATGATTTTATGTTTTAACCAAAATATAAAAGTAATTGTAATTTAGAAGAGCATCACTTATATAATTCCATAAAGGAACTTTATTCAGAAAACATCAAATTTCTTTACATACAAAATAGCAAAAACACGGGACAGATTTCCAGAGGATGTGTATAATTAACACGGTAAACACAATCAAGAGTAAGTTAGACAAGATCATACAACTCGATATTCGTTAAATTAATTTGGTCTAACCAAGAGCAAATGGAGACCCCCCCTCGTATGGCATATAATTCCAACGGGTCTCTCTTCCACTCTCTCCCCCTCACATTTTGTTATATATAAAACAGCTTTGATCAGCAAGGCGGAAGTGTACACCACGTTTGCTTGTAAACAACTGCTTACTGCCCGGTCAAGGGGTGATCGACCTTTGGCATGCTTGGGTGAATCTAGTCTATGACCTTGGCCGCACCTATAGGTTCTGCCTACGTCACAGTCTCTACCTGCGCAGAAGACTCATATTTTTGGTCGGGGTTGAGAAGACCTCCTTAATCTATAGACCTTGTATACAATAAGCTCCCGCGAGACATCGGAATGATAGAAGATAGTAAGGCTATTCAATAGTGACGATTTAACAGTAAACGAGCAATACCCAATGTAGAATGTTAAATACTGTACTCTGAAAGAACATGATAAAATGACTGTGGAGGTCCTGCAGAGAGTAGGGTTCCCCTGCTGTACAGGACAGGAAAATCAGCCCTTATAGAAAAGTAAAGTAAAGTAAAGTCAGTACGAATGGTTTAACCCTCGCAGCAAACAAAGGTTGAACTCACTTGAATTCCAGCGAGGGTTTTGTCAAGAACAAACCAACTCCTCTTCGTAGATGGGCTAATCCAAGACGACCTAATCAAGGCCAGCAAATAACAGCCCATTTCTAACACGTAGAAGGATGACGCAGACTCACAAAATCTTCAGCAAATAAGCACATATTTGGTAAATCCAGAAAACTGCATGCGGAAATAGTTGCATCAAAGAATATGGGCCGTCCTGTTACCATATAACCACAATGAGTACGTGGTATGAAGTTCCATAGAGACGATAGATAGATAAGACTGGCAAAATCTAACCGAGGCCATTTGCGTCAATAGGCCTATAAGGGGAGATGATGATGATGGTGATTAGACACAATCAGCAACAAACACTTCTCATTGTAAAATGAATGGGGGAAGGGACAATTTCTCCGTCCTTCCTTCAAGCAAGAATAGAATGAACTGGAAGTCTACAGTAGTTCAACCCTATGTAGCATTAGCGAGAGTTTGTGATAATTGCTGAAGGTACCATTTCTACGTTAAAACAATTCCCTTCAGTTGACCATTGCCAACAAAAAATGCTAAGCTCTGAGATGAAGGAAATTATATCATTTACTGTTTCAATAGGGACAAATGTCAAAATAATAGATGTATATATATTTTCTTAATGAAGCTGTGGGAATTCCGTCAATATTACAGACACTTGTCCTCTTTGGGAGAGTACTCAAACGCTCTAACTTCTTCTGTTAACGTACTTTTCCCCCATTTGTGTGGGGTAGGCACGGTTGCCTTCTTTTGAAGGCCTTGCTTTGACTTTAAGGTAGACCATAGTACCGACCGGCTGCCTTGCCTGCCATCGCTTTAGACCCCAGCAACGTATGTTCGTACACTGTACCACCCATCAGTGTCCTTCCTCCCAGCGTGTGGAGTACTGGCGCTGTTAGGTAGACAGTTCGACACGTAAAAGAGTGGTTATGTTTCCAGGTGTTGGAGTGGCTTTGTTTTTGTGTGCATTAGTTTAATGTTTCTTTTAAAAAGAATCTTTATCCTTTATACACAGCTGTTCACATCAGTCCCAATTCCTCCCAGCAGCTAGGAGTCCTGGCGCGGTTAGGTAGACAGTTCGAGACGTAAAAGGTTTCTGTTATGTTTAACTACTTACCCATATATACCTTAACAATTCACCTTGGAAAATCTCATGGGAAATGGGATAATGAAATAATCAGTATTCTGAAAGATTTTTATTGCTTATTCCTTCACATTGGTCCCATAGAAAATACAGCATCTTCATTAGATTAGATTAATACACAATATGTCTGTCTACACAGGGAGGTGATGAAAAGGGCCCCATCTCATCTCATTTATATTGAAGAAGAAATTGATGATGATTGGAGCAGCCAGTTTATCATGAGCTATATGCCATTTATAATCAATCATTCTTAAGTAGCTTTAGACGAAGACTTTTATATATAATTAGGTTAAAGTTTTCCAAGAGAAAAATATACTCACAGGTTGATAATCTTAAAATAGCTGTAAACGAAGACTTATATATATATATATATATATATATATATATATATATATATATATATATATATATATATATTTGTGTGTGTGTGTGTGTGTGTGTCTGCGTGTGTAGGTTAAAGTTTTCCAAGGAAAAATATTCACAGATTGATAATCTTAAAGTAGTCGTAAACGAAGACATATATATATATATATATATATATATATATATATGTATATATATATATATATATATACATATATATATATATATATATATATATATATATACATATATATATATATATATATATATATATATATATATACATATATATATATATATATATATATAGAGAGAGAGAGAGAGAGAGAGAGAGAGAGAGAGAGAGAGAGAGAGAGAGAGAGAGAGATATTAAAGTTTTCCGAGAAAAAAAATATTCACAGACTGATAATCTAAAAGCAGCAATCACCAAAAAAATTCTATATATATTTAGGTTAAATTTTTTCGAGGAAAAAAATATTGAAGGTCAAGAGATGTGTTGTTTTCTTAAAAGATCTAAAAGACTATGTGTTTTTTTTAATGATTTCTGGCTCAGATTTACTTTGCGATTCCTACGACAATATAAAATGAAATTTCCTCTACAGTGATAAGGATAAGAATCCTATTCCAAAGATAAGAAGGATCGTGTTCCAATTGTCTTAACTTTGTTGCTATAACATATTTTGATCACGTGACCTCGACTAATACAGGTTATAAATAAATGAAGCTTAGGTCAAACTGATGATTAGGGAAATTAAAAAAAAATTCTCTTTATGTATGATGAATAATTATAGACTTATACACTGAGTATTGAAAAATTAAAGCAACAAGTCTTTATTTCTTAACTACAAGTAAGCTTCCGGCTTTAACCTTGTCTTCCTTTTCTCATTTGCTAACAGATGTGGCTACTTTAATGGCTTTTGGAAGAGAGAGAGAGAGAGAGAGAGAGAGAGAGAGTAGTGTTCCATACGTACTGCGTGATGTGGCTACATAAAAACCATAGAGAGAGAGAGAGAGAGAGAGAGAGAGAGAGAGAGAGAGAGAGAGAGAGAGAGAGTTTCCATACGTACTGCGTGATGTGGATACTTAAATAGTTTTAAGCAGAGAGAGAGAGAGAGCGAGAGATAGAGAGAGAGAGGGGGGGGGGGGAGAGAGAGAGAGAGAGAGAGAGAGAGAGAGAGAGAGAAGTTTTTTTTTCTCAAACGTATTGCGTGAATTGTAAGTGTAAATAAACAGATAAGCAACTAAAAATGATTACCAGAGATAATGAATCGGAAACAGGACATTTCACGCGAGTCCTTAGTCATTACCTCCCATGACTTATTCGCCTAATAATAACAGATTAATTGAAGGTAATAATTACGAAAAGATAATTCAGAGGAAGATGGCTAACGAAATAAGGTCTGGAATATAATATATATATATCTACACAACCATTGTAAAATAGTGGGAACTTAAGATTAAAAATATCGTGTTAATAACTATGTAGAGATGAACATAGAGATCATCATATATATCTGTTTAATAATGGATGTTATTATTTGATATTCCATGAGGGAATTATTTTACAATATCATAAAATGGATAAACGTTAAAAATGGGAAACACCAACATTCAAAAGATCTGCGGACTTAAAGGAAATAATATAGTTATATATATAATAGTATATATATTTATCTATATAAATACATACATATATATATTATATATGCACATACATACATATATATATACATATACACATACACACATATATATATGTATATATATACATACACATATACACTAT
>NC_090759.1:37808755-37833755 GCF_036898095.1 Palaemon carinicauda
CCGACACGCAAAGGTGCCCTTTTAGCTCGGAAAAAGTTTCCTGCTATCTGATTGGTTAGAATTATCTTGTCCAACCAATCAGTGATCAGGAAACTTTTCCGAGCTAAAAGGGCATCCCGGCGAGTCGATTCAAATCTGCCTCAATAAAAGAAATTGACTATAGATAATATTCAATATCTTCAATTAAAGTTACCTTTGTCTTCCTTCTTGTCTTTCTTAGGAGAATTCTCTTCTGTGGCGCCCTCTGCACTGCCAGATTCGTTTGCCTTTTTGGCACCGCCAAAAAGTTGGAACCTGTAATTAATTCAATTGTTAATTATCGATTGCAAAATATGCTGGAGTTATTTTACATATAATGATAAATATACAAAATATTTATTTTGATATTGCTACAGTTCTTGAAATATTTTATTTTTCTCTTTTTTTTTTGAGATCGAATGCAAACTTGACCAAGTTAAGATCATCAAATATAGAAAATAAAAAAAGAGACCTATTGAAATAAAAGACAAACATAATTAAGTTATCAGTATCAGAGATACGATAGTAAAATATAATTGAATTAAAATTGAAGGCAAACTTTATCAAGTTAACAAGACCATGAATATATATATATATATATATATATATATATATATATATATATATTCTATCTATCAATCTATCTATCTATCTATCTATCTATCTATATATATATATATATATATATATAGTCTATCTATCTATCTATCTATCTATATATATATATATATCTATATATCTATATATATATATATATCTATATATATATATATAAATATATATATATATATCTATACATATATATATCTATATATATATTCATATATATATCTATATATATCGATATACATATATATATATATATATATATATATATATATATATATATATATATATCAACCTATCGATATGAAAGACACACATAATTAAGTGAACATAATTAAGAGATACGATAGTAAAATATAATTATATTGAAATCAAAGGCATACTTAATTAGATAATAGATTAATAATACAACAGAACAGAATAATACCTCTTTCCTGCAGGCTTCTCTTTATCCTTGTTCTCTTTCTTCTCTTTATTCTTCTTCATTCTCTCCCTTTCGACATCCTTATCCTTATCCCTCCTCACTCTGTTGAAGAAACCGCCCAATTT
The DNA here is from genome assembly GCF_036898095.1 of Palaemon carinicauda. NCBI lineage: Eukaryota > Metazoa > Arthropoda > Malacostraca > Decapoda > Palaemonidae > Palaemon > Palaemon carinicauda. Next base: position 37,809,929 of record NC_090759.1, read on the forward strand.
GTTCTCGGAGGGAGTGGAGGAATTATTCGGGGGAGGGGGGGCGGGGGCGGCCTTCCTCTTGTGGCCCCCTCGGCCGACGGATGTACTCGATCCCAGGTTATCGCACTGGCGGGACACAATTAAAGAAAACGGAAGTAAATATAGAAAATGTCAAACAAACAAACACAATAGAACTTCATTAGAACATGAGGTAATGGCCAGGGATGAAAAAATAACATTAGCTAAGAGAGAATATTATAATTATTCAGTGTTATCATGAAATGATGAAATAAGAAGAATGGCAGGTATAATAAAGATTACAAAAATGATAGGAGTGGCACGATTGAGATGGTGCGATCAAGTAGTGAGGAAGGATGGTGTGGGGGGAAGGGGGTGGTACCTGTTAGGTGGGGGGGGGGGATCAAGAGGGAGGCAGGGAATAAGATGGCGAGATGAGGTGACGGATGACATGGAGAGAAGAGGTTCGGTGGAAGATGATGATGTTGATAAAAAGCACTAGAGAGGGCGCATCAGGCAACCGACCCCTTAATGTAGGGATAAAGATGGAGAAGTGTCATCAAGAAATATGAATCAATTGCATAAATCTCAAAAAGGATTTTCCAACGTGCGGGATTTAAGATCTTGAGTTAATAGTTTTAAAGGTTGAGTTTAACAACAGAAAAACAAGCCGATATTAAAAATTAAAAAAGAAGAGTCTAATGTTCTTGAAATTGCCGTCAAAATCTAGACAAAATTACATTTAGAAAAAATGAACTTAATATGACAGTAATTTTGTTTAAATCGAATGTTTGTTTTTTTATGGAAAAATCTATACCTTGGGGAGTGCAAAGATCATGCCCAAACCACCTTCATCTCTAAGAGAGATTAGTTCACCAAACTTTAAACTTGGCTCCACTAGACACTAGAAGAGTTGGAAGACCCAGGCCTACATGGCTGAAGACTATGAAGCGCGAAGTAGATGATGAATAGAGAAGTATTGAATTAAAAGCTCAAGACAGAGACGACTGGCGAAATCTAACCGAGGCCCTTTGCGTCAATAGGCGTAGGAGATGATGATGAATGGAGAAGTATTGAATTAAAAGCTCAAAATAGAGACCACTGGCGTAATCTAAATAAGGACCTTTGCGTCAATAGGCGTAGGAGATGATGATGATGATGAGGTTAATTCTACCTGCCATGACTACCACTGCCCCCCCCCTACCTTATAAAAACAAATATACTTACTTCTTCAATTTCAAAGACATCATCGAGAGGGTCAGGAGCATCCAGTGAGGATGAACTTGGGGCGTTTCTGTTAAAATCATCGTAACTACTGGTCCTCCTGGAGTTGTTTTCTGAAAGAAAAGAAATTAATTAATCTCTTATATATAATATCTTATAAGCCTAAAAAAAATAAACTAATTTCTCAGTGGCTAATCGCTGTTAGTTGTTAATACTACTCGAGTAACTATATTCAATTTTTTTAATGAGGTGCATTTGCACCGACTCGCAATGGTGCCCTTTTAGCTCGGAAAACTTTCCTGCTATGTGATTTGGTTAGAATTATCCTGCCCAACCAATCAGCTATCAGCAGACTTTTCCGAGCTAAAATGGCACCCCTGCGAGTCGTTGCAAATCTGCCTCACTAAAAAAAATTGACTATAGATAGGAGGGGATAAGATATTTAATTAGAGGGGCACTCATTAGACAGCAGACCTCCATCGTGGCACTTATTTCTCGACCTTTTGCTCGACTTTGACCTTGACCTTAACATATATTAATTGTCGTGGATTTTTATACACTAAAATATAAACCAAGTTTGAAGTCTGTGACAACGATGTCCAAACTTATAGCAGATTGCGTGAATTGGACATTTTGCATGGTCGTGACCTTGACCTTCCAAAATTTAATAATTTCCAGCTTTTGACATAACAGTTAATCCATACAAGTTTCATTACTCTACGATTAAAATTGTGGTCAGGAAGCTGTTCACACACACACACACACACACACAAACAAGGGCGAAAACATAACCCCCTTCCAACATCATCGGTGTGCATTTCATGATATAACTGACTATTAAGAGCAATTAAAATTATATTATTAGCATTTCAATTACACATTGTGGCCCCTTTCCTCTTGGTAAGGGTAGAACTTCAGCTAGGGTAAGCAGCTCTTCTAGGTGAAGGACACTCCAAAATCAAACCACTGTTCTCTAGTCTTGGGTAGTGCCTTGGCCTCTGTACTATGGTTTTCCACTGTCTTGGATTAGAGTTCTCTTGCTTGGGGGTACAATCGGGCACTCTATTCTATTTCATTTCCCTTCCTCTTGTTTTGTGAAAGTTTTTATAGTTTATATAAGATATTTATTTTAATATATTGTTCTCAAAATATTTTATTCTTCCCTGTTTCCTTTCCTCACTGGGCCATTTTCCCAGTTGGAGCCCCTGGGGTTATAGCATTCTGCTTTCCCAACTAAAGTTGTAGCTTAATAATAATAATAATAATAATAATAATAATAATAATAATAATTGTGGTGGCCGATGCGCTAACGTCCCTAACTGTGGAACACCTGACTGGGGTTCGAGTCCCACTCAAAACTCGTTAATTCATTTGGTCGCTGCAACCTCACCATGCTTGTGAGCTAAGGATGGGGGGGTTTGAGGGAGCCTATACAGTAAGTCTATCTGCTGAGTCATTAGCAGCCATTGCCTGGCCCTCCTTGGTCCTAGCTTGAGTGGAGAGGGGGCTTGGGCGCTGATCATAAGTGTATATGGTCAGTCTCTAGTGCATTGTCCAGCACGATAGGGTAATATCACTGTCCCTTGCCTCTACCATTCATGTGCGGTCTTTAAACCTTTCAAAGTTTAATTTTAACTTGGTAATTAAAGTGGGAAAAGATGTAGACAAAGAAGAAGACTTAAAACGAGCAAATCCGAACAACTGGTTCATTTTATCTATAAGTTTTTTCTTCCACATATATCACTTTAATAAAAATTATACCTATCCATCAAAATCATAATATTTCATCATAGCTTTTAAAATTTCAACAAAATCTTACCCTCTAAATGGCATATGGTGAACCTAAGCGAAAAACTATCTTCATTATATATATATTTTTTTCAGAAGGAAACATTTTTTTTACGTTTAAGCTTTTTTAGTCATGTTGCAAGATACCTAATCTAAATTTATTTCTTATTTCCTGTCTGTTTTAGTTAAGGAATTAACGTTTATTTTACCTTTCAAAAAATGTTTGGTAATTTATATTCAAGATATAAATATTGCTAACGATTGAGTTTCCTTTAAGACACTTCACATGAGTGGAGAGCAAATTTTCCAAATGTTTAATGAAAGTTTTCCCTTCGCTTTATTTGAGTTTCATTACCGACTTCAAACCTGAAGGTATCGTAAGAACTTGGAGTATATTAGCGTTGCCAAAGTGTCACCATTCTCAATGTGTCTCATAAAAAGGATATGAAAATCCCTCATTTTTAATTAGATTATTGTACTTCTGTTGAGTGTGGAGCAATAATTAAATGTTTTTCACCCTTTATTTCATATTGCTAGGGATATGAAAGTGACTTTGTTGAGTTTGATAATATATGAAAGCCAATATCCTTTAGGGGTTGTGGTGGCCGATGCGATAACGTCCCTGACTGGTGAACGCCAGACTGGGGTTCGAGTCCTGCTCGAACGCGTTAGTTCCTTTGGTCGCTTTAACCCTACCATCCTTTTAGAGCTAAGGATGAGGGGTTTGGGGGAGCTTATAGGTCTATCTGATAAGTCATCAGCAGCCATTGTCTGGTCCTCCTTGGTCCTAGCTTGGGTGGAGAGGGGGCTTGGACGCTGATCGTATGCGTATGTGGTCAGTCTCTAGGGCAGTGTCCAGCTTGATAGGGCATTGTCACTGTCCCTTGCCTCAGCTATTCATGAGTTGCCTTTAAACCTTTATGTCAAGTTTTATTTTTGGAAAGCAGCGATAAACTAACCCGCTAACCTAATATCTAATACTTCCTAAGTGTCCTTCAGTTATCATTGTGTCATAGCCTCTGTACTAAGGTCTTTCACTGTCTTGGGTTAGTGTTCTCTTGCTTGAGGGTACACTCGGGCACACTATTCTATGTAGTTTCTCTGCCTCTTGTTTTGTTAAAGTTTTTTGTAGTTTATATAGGAAATGGTTATTTTGATGTTGCTACTATTCTTTAATACATCTAATTTTTCCTTGTTTCATTGGGGCTTATAGTATCCTGCTTTTCCAACTAGGGTTGTAGCTTAGCATTCAATAATAATAATAATAACAATAATAATAATAATAATAATAATAATAATAATAATAACAAAAATAATAATGCATATAAAAATACAAAAACTATGAAATGTTTAGATATAATCAAAATAAGTGAACTTACAAGTGAATACAATTGTTGGACATTTATTCTGGTGACAATCGCATATATGACCTTTGAGAAATGGAACATCCATACACTGACACAACTAGAAGGTATAAACAGCTGGTTCCTAAGGTTGGTTACCATAGAACTCCATGCTATACATGAGCTATAAACTTCTCCTAATTATTATTATTATTATTATGATTATTAAATGCTAAGCTACAACCCTAGTTGGAAAAGCAGGATACTATAAGCCTAGGGGCCCCAACAAGGAAAATAGCCCAGTGAGGAAAGGAAATAAGAAAAAAAATATTTTAAGAATAGTAACAACATTGAAATAAACATTTCCTATATAAACTATAAAAACTTCAACAAAACCAGAGGAAGGGAAACTAGATAGAACAGTGTGCCCGAGTGTACCCTCAAGCAAGAGAACTCTAACCCAAGACAGTGGAAGACCATGGTACAGAGGCTATAGCACTACCCAAGACCAGAGGACAATGGTTTGATTTTGGAGTGTCCTTCTCCTAGAAAAGCTGCTTACCATAGCTAAAGAGTCTCTTCTACCCTTACCAAGAGGAAAGTAGCCACTGAACAATTACATTGCCGTAGTTAACCCCTTGGGTGAAGAAGAATTGTTTGGTAATCTCAGTGTTGTCAGGTGTATTATTATTATTATTATTACTATCCAAGCTACAACCCTAGTTGGAAAAGCAAGATGCTATAAGCCCAGGGGCTTCAACAGGGAAAAATAGCCCAGTGAGGAAAGGAAATAAGGAAATAAATAAATGAAGAGAACAAATTAACAATAAATCATTTTAAAATAAGTAACAACGTCAAAACAGACATGTCATATATAAACTATTAACAACATCAAAAACAACAAAAACAATAATAATGAGGACAGAGGAGAATCTGTAAAGACTAGGCCAGACAATGCGGTGTATGCGTAGGCAAAGGGAAAGAACCATAACCAGAGAGAAGGATCCAATGTAGTACTGTCTGGCCAGTCAAAGGACCCCCTAACTCTCTAGCGGTAGCATCTCAATTGGGTTAATATTTTGAAGACTATTGTACGAAAGGATGAAGCCATGCTAATGTTCGTATCTATATGTTGTCTCCTGTTTATCTTGCAAATACACATATGCTCATATAATCAGTACAAGTAGTTTTAACGAACATTGAAGTGTCTAGAAATATGTGCACCTGTATAGCATTTGTTCTGTAACAACTGTGGCAAATCAAGGTCAGATCTGAATGAACCATATTGGAATTAGGACTTACTATCTTTATCATGTTTAATCATGTATACAAATTTGCATAAATTGGAGTGTCTAGAAATATGTGCACCTGTATTGCATTTGTTCTGTAACAACTGTGACAAAGCAAGGTCAGATCTGAATGCACCATATTGAAATTGGAACTTAATATCTCCACCATGTTCAATCCCGCATTCAAATTTTAGAATTGATGTCCAAATTTTCTCTTCAATGCAACTGAATTGCAGCTTGTGCTAATTTATGTCCCATTAAATCAAGGCAGATTCTTTAGATTTACTTTATTTATGTGTTCGTTCTACGGTAGTACAGCACCAACATCTTTTTAGAAGGGCCTTCCTTGCTAATGGGCCTGTAGCTGAGGAATACGAAAGACTAATTGGTCCTTTAGACAAGTAGAATGAAAGCTACATATATCAAAACGAAAACTGTTCCAGTTGCTCTTTGTCAAGTCATTTCTAGGGCTGTGATAGCCTAAGGGAAATGTCCCTGCCAGGTAATCGCCACACTGGGCTGCGAGTCCCGCTCAAACTCGTTAGTTCCTTTGGTTGCTGCAACCTCACGATCCTTTTGAGCTAAGGATGGGGGGTTTGAGGGAGCCTATAGGTCTACCTGCTGAGCCATCAGCAAGCAATTACCTGGACCTCCCTGGTCCTAGCTTGGGTGAAGAAGGAGCTTGGGTGAAGAAGGAGCTTGGGCGCTGATATATGGCCAGTCTCTAGGGCAGTGTCCTACTTGCTGGGGCAATTCTACTGTCCCTTGCCTCTGCCATTCATGAGCGAAATTTAGACCTTTAAAAGAAAAACCCATAAAACTAACTTGGAAAAAGCAATTATGTGTTCATTTTATTCTTGTCATATAGAGCTTGTTCATGTACTTTAATGCGTTTGTTTACAGTTGTACAAATATGCCATGCAATTGAGGTAATTCACCAACTATTGCGCCACATCTGTACTCAATTTGATGACAATGTCAGTATCGTGAAGTAACTTGCTACAGCTCATTTCTTTCGCAGATACCAGAACATTTTCCTTTTCTGAACTCTCAGTAATGATGTGATGTTAAACAGAAGTCTGAAAATCAATGGCATAATACCTTGTTTATCAGTAAAGTTTGTTATATTTCAGTACCTTCAGTCATGGTTTCTTTGTCAAGTTACAGAGAATGAAAAAGATGATTCTTTGCCAAAGTTCTGTAGCCACTAGAGCCTTATTTTAACCAGAAAGTTTACTGTAGACCCCTAGAAATTTTCTTTTTAGCTTGGTGTTAAAAGCAACACTTTGTCTTATCAGTGCAGTATAATTTTTTCAATCTTTCATTATAAGTACGTATCTATTTTACCACTATTTAATGGCCACTTCTGTAAGGCATATAATTAGGATTCTACATTTAGCCAACCACAAAATTTGAACGTTCACCCAGTGTCATTAGTCCCATGAGATCTGTTAAACATTTGGACAAGTAAAACTCAACGGTCTCTAGCTCGACTCTTCCTTGCTGTCAAATTATCGCTGCTAAAATGAATTTGCATTAGTTAAGCAGTGGAATGGTATGATTTTAGCATTTACAGTAAGTGCACTTACTACTTCCTTAGCTAGCACTAAATCCCTTGCTGGAGTATACAACAGTGATATCATCTGCGATCCCTGGTAGTGTTCATTGACTAGCCCATAAAGTAAGTGCACTCTTTAATTACTTAGCTAGCAGTGAATCCCTTGCTGGAGTATACAACAGTGATATCATCTGCGATCCCTGGTAGTGTTCATTGACTAGCCCATAAAGTAAGTGCACTCTTTAATTACTTAGCTAGCACTGAATCCCTTGCTGGAGTATACAACAGTGATGTCATCTGCGATCCCTGGTAGTGTTCATTGACTAGCCCATAAAGTAAGTGCACTTTTTAATTACTTAGCTAGCACTGAATCCCTTGCTGGAGTATACAACAGTGATATCATCTGCGATCCCTGGTAGTGTTCATTGACTAGCCCATAAAGTAAGTGCACTCTTTAATTACTTAGCTAGCACTGAATCCCTTACTGGAGTATACAACAGTGATGTCATCTGCGATCCCTGGTAGTGTTCATTGACTAGCCCCATAAAGTAAGTGCACTTTCTACTTACTTAGCTAGCAGTGAATCCCTTGCTGGAGTACACAACAGTCATATCATCTGCAATACCTGGTAATGTTCATTGATTACCCTCATACAGTAAGTGCACTTTCTACTTTCTCAGCTAGCACTGAATCCCTTGCGGGAGTATACAACAGTGATATCATCTGCAATACCTGATAGTATTAATTGATTAACCTCATACAGTAAGTGCACTTACTACTTTCTCAGCTAGCACTGAATCCCTTGCTGGAGTACACAACAGTGATATCATCTGCAATACCTGGTAGTGTTCTTTGATTACCCTCATATACAGTAAGTGCACTTACTACCTTCTTAGCTAGAACTGAATCCCCTGCTAGAGTACACAACAGTAATAATCATCTGCAATACCTGGTATTGTTCCCCCCTAAAATAGGTGCACGTTCTACTTTCTTAGCTAGCACTGAATCCTTTGCTGGAGTATACAACAGTGATATCATCTGTAATCACTGGTAGTGTTCATTGACTACCTTCATACAATAAGTGCACTTTTTACTTTCTTAGTTAGCACTGAATCCCTTGCTGGACTACACAACAGTGATATCATCTGCGATCCATGGAAGTGTTCATTGACTACTCCCATTAAAATAGATATGTCTTTTGAGATGCCTTCAACAGTAAAATCAGTTGAAACATGCACAAAAATATTTTAAACCCTAGCTGAGATGCCTTTTTGATGAATTACACCAATTTTGAGGAGAAAAAAAAATTTATTTTAAATTGGATACTCGGTTGAATTTGAAACATAATTTCTAAGAATTCACCATTCCAAAAATAGTGTATCACCATCAGAATTATTCCTCTGAAAAAAAATAAAAAAATATTTTTACTACTAAAACAAAAGAGCATAAAAAAACCATCACTCATCAGGTGGGTACAAATGGATACTGGAAAGTAACTTGAATGTTGTCAACTGAACCCTATTTAAAACAGAAAGTATGCAGTAACTCCCAAGTCTTATAGAATTTCTAACAGTTAAAAAAAAACTACATAAATTCTCACCTGATTTTCCAATCGTTGGTCCATTCATAGCATCCAGGTCATTCATGTCCAAATAGCTGTTATCTAGCATCTCCATCACCTGCAATCACAAAGTGTGTAAATTTTTATGTAGATTTCCTATATATATATATATATATATATATATATACACATATATATCAAATAAGCCATATATATTGATACATTAAAATCTGGATTCTCTTAACGACCTTGTGATCAGACCCTCAGGCGAAATCACTCAAAGACTATAGTATCTGACCGGCCGGGTTTCGAATCCTGGTCGAGGATACTTGTATGACATTGACCATAATATATATATATATATATATATATATATATATATATATATATATATATATATATATATAAATCAACAACAAAAAATGAAGCCATTTCTAGTCCACTATAGGACAAAGGCCTAACATGACAATTCATGTCCATGCGGCCAGTGGGGATTGGTGATGGTGGGAGATTTTTGAATGATCACTCACAGCAAACCAACCTAGTATGAGTGGCCCTAACTAGTACAGAATTGCTGATCATGACGATACGGAAAACCTTTCCCCACGTTATGGTATCCCACATTCAAAACAGGATATATATATATATATATATATATATATATATATATATATATATATACATATATATATGAATATATATATATATATATATATATATATATATGTACACAAAGTCTAGCTAAGGTGCTTGGAAAAGCAGCATGATATAAGCCCAAGGGCTCCATCAAGAAAAATAGACCAGTGAGGAAAGGGAATAAGGAAATAAATAAACTATAAGAGAAGTAATGAACAATTAAATGAAATATTTTTAAGAACAGTAACATTTAAATAGATCTTTCATATATAAACTGAAAAAAACGATAAAAAGAAACTTATGTCAGCCTGTACAACATAAAAAATATTCGCTGTAAGTTTGAACTTTTGAAATTCCACCGATTCAATTACTCGATTAGGAAGATCATTCCATAACTTGGTCACAGCTGGAATATAACTTCTAAGAGTACTGTGTAGTATTGAGCCTCATGATGGAGAAGGCCTGACTATTAGAATTAACGGCATACCTAATATTACGAGCAGGATGGAACTGTCCGGGAAGATCAGAATGCAAAGGATCGTCAGAATTATGAAAAATCTTATGCAACATTCATAACAAACTAACTGAATGACAGTACCCGAGATTAATATCTAGATCAGGAATAAGAAATTTAATAGACCGTAAGTTCCTGTCCAACAAATTAAGCAGCTGAAGATAAGGTAGAATGAAAACTAGGTAGAATGAAAGAATTAAGACACCTCTTCAGAATAGGGTGACCACCGAAAATCCTAAGACTTTCTCAATAACCCATTTTTTTTGCAGTTGAAGAAGAGAAAGACCCAATGTTTTTTCTCACAAGTAAATTGGCTATCAAGAATTGCACCTAAAATTCATCATACAGATAAAAAAAAAAAAAAAAAAAAATCATTATCAATGCTGAGATCTGGGTATTGAGTAGCCACTGTCCTTGACCTACTTACAATCATAATTTTGAGTTTTGTTAGGATTCAACTTCATGCTCCATAATTTGCACCATGCACTAATTATAGTTAGATCTCTATTAAGGAATTCAGGAACCCAAGATCTACATTCACGAGATGGAATTAATGCAAGGAGAATAGTATCATCTGCATATGTTACGAGCTTGATTTCTAGGCAAAACCACATGTCATGTGTATATGGTATGAAAAGTAATGGGCTAAGATCACTACCTTGAGGAACACCAGATATCACCTTCCTATATATACACACTATGGCGTTCATCAACAACAACCCTTTGCAATCTATCACTTATGAATTCAATTCTGTCAAATATCTACTGCAACCCTAGGTTGATGAAGTAATTGTATCCTCCCCATGAAAACGTTTTTTTTTTTTTTAAAGTGCAATTGTTATTACGCTCCTGCCATTACCATAGTGAAGTAGCCCTCTTACTTGATCAGTGAAGATCCTATCTTACATTTTCCTAGAAGGCTAAATAATGATGACCTCCTTGTTTCCACAAACTCCTGTCACCTTTACCCTTAGACAAATAAACCCTTTTTCAATTAAAACCCTTATCCATTCCTATTGAAGCGTTTCCTCATCCAAACATACCTCACACACCTTTTACAACCATTCAGTCACTTGTAATCCAAAAAATCTTCGTTGTCCTTCCATTTTTTAAGTCCATGCCCTGTTTCTATCCTCAACAGTACCTTCAAAAAGCATTCTTAAACTTATACTAGCTCCTTCCACTCTTCCCTCAAATAGCGTTGCCCTTCTCTATCATTTTATATTCAACCAATTTTCAAAACATTAACACCATCAACAAGGGGCTGAATGTCTTCATAACAGCAATTTTCATTATTTGCAAATTAACCTTTCACTCAGATCACTTTCCGTCAAAAATAACTTCTAATTGCCCAAAATTCCTTTAAATGGGAAATAAAATTTCAATACATTTTTGTGATATCCGCATGTAAATGATTAAACTATGTTCAGTTATGCATTTTACTCCAATAATAGAAGAAAAATATATCAGTATTTTGTACATATATAGTATTATATACTGTAGATAAAAAAAAAAACAATTTAACAAAGTATGCAAATGGACTTTTGAGTGATTATAAACCGATATACTATTTCCTATAAAAAAGTATATATGAACTTTCGAGTAAATAATAATTTGAAACTATAGAAAAGCACTCTATGCTGTATAAAGAGCAATGGGACATCTGCCTTACCTCATTTGTCTGTTTGTCTAAAGAGCTGACACGATCTGGTTTCAAGGCACTGCTTGGACCTGGTGAAGTCACTCGATCATTTGAAGAGTAAGTTTCACTTAGCCGTGGTTGGGGCTCGGGCGAGCACTGGCGAGTAGTGTTGTTGCCATATGCAGGGCCTGGAGAGCTAGGTTTAGGGCAACCTCCCACGTAACCATAAACATCATAATCATCCTCCATTGGTAAAGGAGAAGGAGAGCGAGGGGGTTCACTGGGTTCGCTGCTGTAAGATAATATGACATGACTTCGAGGTTGGGGAGATACACACGGAGGCTCTGGAACTCTGTATCCTGTAGGACATCCTGTCATATTATGTTTAGGAGGAGAAACTGCTCTGGGTGGAGGAGAAAGTACTCTGGATGGAGGAGATAGCGCTCTGGATGGAGGAGATAGCGCTCTGGATGGAGGAGATAGCGCTCTGGATGGAGGAGATAGCGCTCTGGATGGAGGAGAGTGTGCCCTAATTGGAGATGGGGACCTTGGATTGTCATCACTGTCAAAGACATCATCATAATAACGTAGTTTTCGGCTTCTGACACTAGCTCTTGCGTCAATATTTTCAATAATCTGTGGATTGTAAAACTTGTCCAGGTACTCCCCACTCTTTTTTGGTTGCTTAAAAATACGTTTGCGTACTTCTTGACATTCTATGAATTTTCTGTGTTCTTCTTCTACGACCTTCTCAAAAACTGCTAATTTGTCTGCAACAAAAGCTCCAGATCCTGTCCCTCCCACCTTAGATTTGCAGTTGAAAGCCTCTGCATTTGCATTAAAATCATTGTTTCTACCATAACTTGAAGTACTTTCTCCATATACTCCAAACTGGGCAATATCACAACTGCTTCCATAGCGTCTGAGCCTTTGGTTTTCAGCCATACCTGCCAGGGATGCAAAAACTCTCGGTTTATGAACAACATCATCATCACTACTACTTTCTTCTTCATCATTGCTATCATAAGAATATCTGGGAAGATATCGGTCACCATCATCATCATCAAAACCGGGAACAGTAAGGAACATACTTCTATAACCAGGAATTCTAAGGTCATACTTTATCTTATTTTCACGGTCAAAATTATCTTTAGGCTTTGGTGCCTGCGGAGTGGGGGGCTCTATTGATATTTCAGGTAAGCTTGTTGTACTCGTTGGTAAAAAAAGACAGGATCTATTTTTCTTTACACTCACTGCATTACTGGAAACACTACATGTACTTATAGACATACTACTGTGTTCTGATGTACTTGTACTATTGTTTCTGGATTCTTTACCTGAGGCACTAGCTGAACTGCTAAGACTTATAGTTCTCTTAGGCGTTTTATCCCCACCAGTGCTACTGTTTCCTATAGAACAACTAGTCCTCAAGTGATTATCAATTGCACATCTATTCACAAAATTAGTTTTAATACTACTGATATAATCATCTTTACCACCAAAGTCAAATTCACCAAAATTACATTCTACACTACAATTACCAGGGACTGGCTGGGAAAGGTCTCTAGAGGTCTTTGCAATACACTGACGATAAAAATCACAATTACCATTACTTGTAGGACTGTGGTCATCCATGAAACTCATTGATGCTGAACCTGAAAGAGGACCTGTAGGATTTTGTTCAAGTTCCTGCTGCTGCTGCTGTTGCTGTTGTTGCTGCTGCTGGCGCCACATCAACTCTTTTTCCTCCTCCTGCAAACGCAATTCCTCCTGTCGCTGTTGTTCCAAAATTTCTTGCAAACGTATTTCTTCCTGCTGTTGAAGTAACTCCTCCTGTTGTTGTAACTCATACTCCTCCTGCTCGCGTTGGAGTCTTCTTTGTTCTTCTTCATATAATTCCTGTTCCCTTTGTGCAAATAATTCGTCATACTGGTCATTTTGGAAATCTGATCCCCCTGCTAGTTCAGGGTAATCGTTTTCAACAGATTCTCCAATGTAATCCTCATAAGCTTCAGGGGATATAACAGGTTTTTGAAGAATGTTAGCATGATCTGTCGATTCTTCTTCTATGCCCTCCAGCGTCAAACCTTTCTTTTTATCTTCTTTCCTCTTCATAACTAACTCTTTATTTTCTTGTTCCATCATATGATTAGCATTCATAGGACTCGGGGAGGAAGAAGTAGTTGGAAAATCTAATGTGATGATTTCTGTGTCACCTTCAATGAAATTTTTTGGGTGGTTTTGGAGTAAAACATTCCTTTTCTGAGTATAGTCATCGTGTGTTAAGTACTCTTCTCTATCAAATATAGGAGTCACTCGTCCAACATGATTTAAATCTTCTATCATAATAGAATCAACAAACTGCTCAACTTTCTTTGATCTATCAATCTTCTTTTTCGTAGGCAAATGCCTGTTTGGGAACAATTTATCCTTGACCTTGCTCCGAATTCCCTTTTTCTTTGGATCAATGTAGCTTTGGGCGCCAGTTCTTACATCTTCTACAACAAAGTCGTCTTCATCATCATCATCAGGATGGTCATTTCCATCAACACCAAAATCCTCTTCATTCTGGGTTACGACAATGTTAGGAACCGATTCCTGGCTATCACTATGGTTGTATAAGGCACAACTCATTTGAGAAGGATCATTGCTACCTAAAATAATTTGACGAGGAGGATCATCACTCAATTTAAGAACAACCTCTTCAGCATAACCTCCATCAGCACCCTCACCAGTTCGTGCGTAACGTTTTCCTCCTTTGCGACTTCGACCGCCTTTCTGCTTTACCTTGGAGGACTTAGACCTTCCATACTTTCTGGTATTTGGGGGTAACCTCTCTCGCCCTTCATCCTGGATATTTATAATCAGATCATTTTGATCTGCATAGGTGACTTGCCTATGATTCGCTACTGGATTACCATTACTAGAGGGTATTGCAGTTCTCCCCTGAGGTGAGGGAAGAGGTTCCTCTGCCTCTGGTCCATCCTCTAATCCAAGCTCGATCTCTTCAACTCTTTCTCGGCGATTTCTTCCTACTATTTTCGATGATTTGAAGACCAGTCTCTGAGCAGGCTTTGGTCGAATATCATTCAGTTCTACTACTTCTTCTGTATCACTGTCAGGTCGCAAATCTCCGACGGAACAGCTGAATCTTCCCTGAAATTAGAGAAAAGAAAACTTTAGAGTAAGGAACTACAAATATTTGTGGGACGTTTGTAAATAAAGAATGGTGCATTCTACACGTAAATTGTATCATTTAAAAATATCTTGAAAGGGAAACTTGTAAAAGAAGTACGAACTTTGTAACAAAAATCATAGAAAACTAATAAAGACACACCACAACCAGAAGTGACAATGGCTTTAGTTGCTTTATTCGAGATAAATATTCAAAAAGACCATTGATACATCGTATAGGTGGTACATGAAAATGTAATTTCAAGATATAAAAGAAAACATATTAACTGTGCATCCAGTATTCTAAATGAGAGGGAGTTAAGAAACCTTAGTTTTCAATCAAATGGACAAGGGTAGGACATTTTCTGAGCATGGTTTTAAAAATAATAATAACTTATATTTTACAAAAAAGGCAATTTCATAACATTTTAAAAATCATAGCAGTCTCATCATCCTCATCTCCTCTTACGCCTCTTGACGCAAAGGGCCTCAGTTGGATTTCCCTAGTCGTCGTCTATTTCTTGAGCTTTCAAATCAATACTTCCCCATTCATCATCATCTACTTCAGGCTTCATATAGTCCTCAGCCATGTGGGCCAGGGTTTTCCAACTCTTTTAGTGCCTTGTGTAGCCTACCATTTTATAAATATATCTCATATAGTCAATAATTTGAAAATTGTCTAGTTTCGACCTCTGTGTGAGTTTAAGAACTACCTTTTGTATCTTAATGTGGTTGATGGAATTAAAGAGCAATTGCCAATCTTGCAAAATATTCAGTAAATTCGTTATACAAGATTTTTATAGACCAAAATAAACGACTCATTCAGCTGATAATAATTATACTTTTTTTCTTCGAGATCTACCTAAGGCATGACCTCAAACAGCAAAACATTCACGAAATTTTGGTCCTTATACAAAAATGCTTGAAAACTATTTACAAGCAGGCAAAGGTGAATACAAGCATTTGAAGCAATTTTTCTCATACATTCATAGTTTCAAATTAGCTTCATGTATACAATAATGTACATTAAAGTATTTTAATACCAAACACAAAGAAATACATAAAACATATGTAGTGTTCTACCTGTTTTAATGGAAGCAAATACCTTTACTATATATATATATATATATATATATATATATATATATATATATATATATATATATATATATATATATATATTTCTTTTTTCTTTTTATGGAATCATTGCAAAAGTCAAAAGAAGGGATCCAGGGTAAACAATTCGCTATACTAACGGTACTTTATTATTATTATTATTATTATTATTATTATTATTATTATTATTATTATTATTATTATTATTATTGCTGTTGTTGTTATTATTATTATCATTATTATAATTATCATCATTATCATTATTATTATTATTATTATCATCATTATTATTATTATTATTATTATTATTATTATTATTATTACTACTACTTGCTAAGCTACAACCCTGGCTGGAAAAGCAGCATGCTATAAGTCTAAGGGCTCATACAGGGAAAATAGCCCAGTGAGAAAATGAAATATGGATATAAATAAACTACAAGAGAAGTAATAAGAACATTAACAACATTAAAATAAATCTTTCATATATAAACTATAAAAAACTTGGAAAAAACAAGAGGAAGGAAACGAATAAACAATGGTATGTCAAAGTTGAAATTGACATAGAATTTGTAGGATAATTATTTTTCCTGATTATATTTGTAGCTGTTTGACTGAATAAAGATCTGTCCACGCGATCGAGCATACCCGACGGGCAAACAGTGATACCAGGCCACAATAGTTAGTGAAAATGAGGGTTGATGACGTCAGAAGCGGGAAAACCACAGACAGGGATCTGGCATCATACAGTGTGGCCAGATCCCTGCCTTTAGTTTTCCCGCTTCTGACGTCATCAACCCTCATTTTCACTAACTATTGTGGCCTGGTATCACTGTTTGCCCGTCGGGCATGCACGATCGTGTGGACAGGGCTTAAGAAACGTTTATCAGCAAAGGTTTAATCATCTCAATTGCTCCAAAGGTTATGTGCTTTATTGGCCTTAAAAAAAGTCCATACAGTATGAGTATAATGCAGCTTGGAGTTCTCTAGCATGAGGGTACACTCGGACACACTATTCTATCTTATTCCTCTTCCTCTTGTTTTTTTTTTTTTAAAGTTTCTGTAGTTTATATAGGAGATATTTATTTTAATGTTGTTGCTGTTCTGAAAACACTTTATAATTCCCTGTTTCCTTTCCTCACTGAGCTATTTTTCTTTTAATAATAATAGATCATATCTACACTCGATCATCCTCTTCTTGTTTTATAAATTTCTATAGTTTATATAGGAGATATTTATTTTAATGTTGTTGCTGTTCTAAAAACATTTTATATTTCCCTGTTTCCTTTCCTCACTGGGCTATTTTTCTTTTATTAATAATAGACCATATCTACACTCGATCATCTTGCTTGCCAATCCTGAACTCATTCTATTTCAAGAGCAAACTTTCACCATCACTTCAAGTTTCTCTTTCTGTATAGTTCCTGTTTATTATTAGGATATACAATTTTCAGGGATATTATGACATAACGATGGTCAGATCAGAACAAAAGGGATTTCTTTTTCTTCGAACTTATACAAGAAACTTTCAGTGTTCTGTCCTCCAATCCAGGCTAGATAGCAGAGATGGGTTCAGTGTTCTGTCCTCCCATCCAGGCTAGACAGCATAGATGGATTCAGTGTTCTGTCCTCCCATCCAGGCTAGACAGCAGAGATGGATTCAGTGTTCTGTCCTCCCATCCAGGCTAGACAGCAGAGATGGATTCAGTGTTCTGTCCCCCAATCCAGGCTAGACAGCAGAGATGGATTCAGTGTTCTGTCCTCCAATCCAGGCTAGACAGCAGAGATGGATTCAGTGTTCTGTCCTCCAATCCAGGCTAGACAGCAGAGATGGATTCAGTGTTCTGTCCTCCAATCCAGGCTAGACAGCAGAGATGGATTCAGTGTTCTGTCCTCCAATCCAGGCTAGACAGCAGAGATGGATTCAGTGTTCTGTCCTCCCATCCAGGCTAGACAGCAGAGATGGATTCAGTGTTCTGTCCCCCAATCCAGGCTAGACAGCAGAGATGGATTCAGTGTTCTGTCCTCCCATCCAGGCTAGACAGCAGAGATGGATTCAGTGTTCTGTCCTCCCATCCAGGCTAGACAGCAGAGATGGATTCAGTGTTCTGTCCTCCAATCCAGGCTAGACAGCAGAGATGGATTCAGTGTTCTGTCCTCCCATCCAGGCTAGACAGCAGAGATGGATTCAGTGTTCTGTCCCCCAATCCAGGCTAGACAGCAGAGATGGATTCAGTGTTCTGTCCTCCCATCCAGGCTAGACAGCAGAGATGGATTCAGTGTTCTGTCCTCCCATCCAGGCTAGACAGCAGAGATGGATTCAGTGTTCTGTCCCCCAATCCAGGCTAGACAGCAGAGATGGATTCAGTGTTCTGTCCTCCCATCCAGGCTAGACAGCAGAGATGGATTCAGTGTTCTGTCCCCCAATCCAGGCTAGACAGCAGAGATGGATTCAGTGTTCTGTCCTCCAATCCAGGCTAGACAGCAGAGATGGATTCAGTGTTCTGTCCTCCAATCCAGGCTAGACAGCAGAGATGGATTCAGTGTTCTGTCCTCCAATCCAGGCTAGACAGCAGAGATGGATTCAGTGTTCTATCCTCCAATCCAGACTAGATGAATTCCATGCCCTAAAGAGGTAAACTGTAGGCAGGTCATCTTGCAGAAGATACTCAGGTTCTAGGCCTCAAAATATTTGAATCTTCGTGAAGGTGAAATGGCAGTTGACTCTCTTACTTATTCTTCATATTATGTCTACGGTATATAATTGGGTAATCTGCTTTACCTTAATAGCTTCGTATGATTTATCTCTCTCTCTCTCTCTCTCTCTCTCTCTCTCTCTCTCTCTCTCTCTCTCTCTCTCTCTCTCTCTCTCTCTCTCTCTCTCTTTTCCATTTCTTATAAAGGGAATTATTCTCTTCTGAATGTCTATTAATATTAAATAGCTCTTTAAGTTAATATTCAGGCATTAAAAAAATGAAAAATGGTACTTCATTGTATTACCTATCTTTAAAATGAACACCAAATGCTTTTGCTTCTACCTGAGAGAGAGAGAGAGAGAGAGAGAGAGAGAGAGAGAGAGAGAGAGAGAGAGAGAGTTCCATCTCTCACTTCCATGAAAAGGGGCATAAGCAAAACCCTTCAGGGACTCTACAGGATGAACTCAACCACTCAAGGGTTCATTTTTACACAGAAGTAAACTCCGCCCCCCACCCCTGCCCCCGGGAGGTTTTTTGTTCACATGTATAGTCCAGATGCTGCTTTACCTCTGCTGCTTTTGAGAGAAAGCAGCGGGGTTAAGTAGGAAGAAGGATAGGAAGCTCAGCTCTTGTTCACCTTTGAAAGAAAGTGAGGCTGAAGATTTTGATTGTATGGTGTTTAGACATAGCAACGTTTCCTGTTAGTAGTTTCATTACTAATCTCAAAGATATTCTTGTCCTGTTGAATGCGTTTGAAAAACTGTAATATTTTATGTTAATTATACCTGATAAAAAATGAAATCTTAACTTCTGCATTTCATTTTTATTGAACTGTACTAATTACGATTATTATTTTGATTAATTGAATCGATGGTTACTCGTTTCTGTATTTTTGGTTGATATTTGGTTCATAGTAAGAAAATAGATATGATTTTGCATATCAGGATGAAAATAAAGCAATATTTTCCCTCATCAAGATATTACTTTCTTATCTATATATGTATGTATATATATATATATATATATATATATATATATATATATATATATATATATATATATACATCTATATAACTATTATTATTATTATTATTATTATTATTATTATTATTATTATTATTATTACTTGCTATGCTACAACTCTAGTTGGAAAAGCAGGATGCTATAAGCCCAGGGGCTCCAACTAGGAAAGTAGCCGAGTGAGGAAATGAAAAAAGGGAAATAAAATATTTTAAGAAGAGTAACAACATTCAAATATCTCCTATATAAACTATAAATACTTCAACAAAACAAGAGGAAGAGAAATAAGATAGAATAGTGTGCTCGAGTGTACCCTAAAGCAAGAGAACTTTAACCTAAGACAATGGAAGGCCATGGTACAGAGGCTATGGCACTACCCCCCACGACTATATATATATATATATATATATATATATATATATACATATACATATATATATATATATATATATATATATATATATAAACTGATAGATAAATATATACATAGATAACCAAGCAATATCTTGATGACAGGAAATATATATATATATATATATATATATATATATATATATATATATATATATATATATATATATATACACATATATATACATATATATATATATATATATATATATATATATATATATATATATACAGGTATACAGTATGAATACATATAAACGAAACAAATACTAAGGAAGTTTCACTAAATCATTAATACGCTTTAATCAAATAAAGATTTGCTTATGATGCAGTATTGCAATACCCTAAAAAAATATTATTTGAAAAATAATAAAGAAAGACAAATTAAATGTATAGATCAACTACGTTTAAACAATACGAAAACAAGATAAACAGAAAAAGTTTTCTGGTCCAATTAGGAAAAATATATCGAGAAATTGGTGAGATTGGCAGATGCATTTTCCACTTCAGTGATAGGCATCAGAACATTGATGGGTGGTGGTAAATAGTCTGAATGAAACTTTTTTTTCAATGAAAATAAATAATATATCAAGGAGGTCAAATGTAATTTAGTGCTCCAATGATTAAAATCAATGTTAGAGTAAGAATTATTATTATCATTATTTGCTAAGCTACAACCCTAGTTGGAAAAGCAGGATGCTATAAGCTCAGGGGCTCCACAGGGAAAATAGCTCAGTGAGGAAAGGAAACAAAAAAAAATAAAATATTTTTTAGAAGAGCAAAGATATTAAAATAAATATCTCCTATATAAACTATAGAAACTTTAACAAAATAAGAGGAAGAAAAATAAGATGAAACTGTGTGCCCAAGTGTACCCATAAGCAAGAGAACTCAAACCCAAGACAGTGTAAGACCATGGTACAGAGGCTATGGCACTATCCAGGATAAGAGAACAATGGTTCTCCTAGAAGAGCTGCCTACCATAGCTAAAGAGTCTCAAATCACTGGGAGGTCTTGCCTCAATTATGAAAATTATTACAATTAATAATATTATGAAAATCATTAAAATGATATTAATCATTATTGTTTCTCAGTGAAAATTATATAAAAAATATTTATATATTGAAAATAAACCTTTTATTTCTCTCCCAGATTTTATAATCATTCAGAGAATATAAAGTAATTTAATTGTTCTTCCTTATTTTAATCTTTTCACCTGTTTATACTTAGTAAATGAAAATCCAAACATACATATACCCTGGTGCACCAAGCAATTCTAAGCCTCTATCATTCTGAAAACCAACTTTATAACTTTTACCTTCATATAAAAAAAAATTCTATCACACACTCCTTTGGAACCTTTCCTTAATCCAGACAATTCCAGCTGTGATCAAGTTGTGGAATGATCTTCCTAATCGGGTAGTTGAATCGGTAGAACTTCCAACTTACAGCAAATGATTTTATGTTGAACAGGCTAACATAAGTCTGTTTATAGTTTATATATGAAATATCTGTTTTGATGTTGTTACTGTTTTTAAAATATCTTGCTTCAATTGTTCATTATTTCTCATATGGTTTATTTATTTCCTTATTTCCTTTCCTAACTGGGCTATTTTTCCATATTGGAGCCTTTGGGCTTATAACATCTTGCTTTTCCAGCTACGGTTATAGCTTAGCTAGTAATAATAATAATAATAATAATAATAATAATAATAATAATAATTATGATAATTATAATGATAATGATAGATAATAATGATAATAATAATAATAATAATAATAATAATAATAATAATAATGATAATAATAATAATAATGAAAATAATAATAATAATAACAATGATTATAATAATAATAATAATAATAATAATAATAATAATAATAATAATTATGATAATAATGATAACAATTATAACAATAATGATAATAATAATAATAATAATAATAAAAATAATAATAATAATAAAAATAATAATAATAAAAATAATAATAGTAGTAATTAATAATAATAATAAAAATAATATAATAATAAAAATAATAATAATGATAATAATAATAATAATAAAAATAATAATAATGATAATAATAATAATGATAATAATAATAAAAATAATAATAATAATAATGATAATATTAATAATAATAATAATAATAATTATAGTATCTCACAAACCCAGATCAACTCCACTCCTTATCACAGATTTGACCCATCTAATCCTTGTAAGACCACACTCTATTCATAGTCTCCCATTAGTCATTAGTTTTAAAGGTTTAAAATCTTCTTATGAATGGCAGAGTCAAGGGCCAGCAACATTGCCCTACCAAGCAGGACAATGCCCTAGAGACTGATTATATGGCAAGCCCCCTCTCCATCCAAGCTGGTACCAGAGAGGGCTAGGCAATGCCTGCTGATGACTCAGCAGATACACCTACAGGCTCTCCCATACGCCCCATCCTTAGCTCGCAAGGATGGTGAGGTTGCAGCGACCAAAGAAACTAGCGGGACGCAGGGTTGCCAGGTTTTCTAAATGAGAATTGGCCAACTTCTAATCAACTACAGCTATAAAAGGCCAACCCAACCCATTAGTAGTAAAAAAAAAAAAAAAAAAAAAAAAAAAAAAAAAAAAAAAAAGTCAAAATGTAGCATTAAAGACAAACCTTTTTCATATAAGGCCAGATTTGACATTTGTGGCCTGAAAAAGGACAAATTTGACGTTTTTTGGTCTGAAAAAGGCCAACCTGGTAACCCTGCGGGGAGAGGTAGAGACCCAACCACAGCATGGATGGGGCATTTGCTCTCCCAAGGATTTGCAATTCTGTTTTTTTATCCCCGTGCATTACAATTCCAAGTCATATGTACATCCAAGGACACCAATGTCCAGGTCGTATATCGTCCTACATCCCTGGTAACTGGCAAAAGAGAGAGAGAGAGAGAGAGAGAGAGAGAGAGAGAGAGAGAGAGAGAGAGAGAGAGAGAGAGAGAGTATCCCAGTTATCACCTCAGATTCTAACATGGGGAAACCTCTTTTCTTATAATGATATTGATAGTTATAAGAATCTTGAACACTGTATATGTATGAGAGAGAGAGAGAGAGAGAGAGAGAGAGAGAGAGAGAGAGAGAGAGTGAGAGAGAGAGAGAGCCTTACCTTATTGCCTTATTTTTTGTTTGGGTTCCCCCAGGTCCCTCAGTGTGAGGCACCTCGTATATCCACCAGAGAGTTGCTAATGCATCTTCCGGTGTATTTTGCATCTTCCAGTCTTGGATGGTCTGGGATGCATCTTAGGTATTTATCGAGCTGATTCTTAAACACATCTACGCTCACTCCTGATATGTTTCTTAGATGAGCTGGCAGCACATTAAATAGTCGCTGCATTATCGATGCTGGTGCGTAGTGGATTAATGTCCTGTGCGCCTTTCTCAGTTTACCTGGAATGCTTTTTGGCACTGTTAATCTACCTCGGCTTGCTCTTTCTGATATTTTAAGCTCCATGATGTTTTCAGCAATTCCTTCTATTTGCTTCCATGCTTGTATTATCATGTAGCGTTCTCTTCTCCTTTCTAGACTGTATAGTTTTAAAAATTGCAGTCTTTCCCAGTAGTCAAGGTCCTTAACTTCTTCTATTCTAGCAGTATAGGACCTTTGTACACTCTCTATTTGCGCAATATCCTTTTGGTAGTGTGGGTACCATATCACATTGCAGTACTCGAGTGTACTACGCACATAAGTTTTGTAAAGCATAATGTGTTCAGCTTTTCTTGTTTTAAAGTGTCTGAATAACATTCCCATTTTTGCTTTACATTTAGCCAACAGTGTTGCTATTTGGTCGTTGCATAACATATTCCTATTTAAAATTACACC
>NC_090759.1:37838755-37841255 GCF_036898095.1 Palaemon carinicauda
TATATATATATATACATATTGATGTATATATATAA
This sequence comes from Palaemon carinicauda, assembly GCF_036898095.1. Classification (NCBI taxonomy): domain Eukaryota; kingdom Metazoa; phylum Arthropoda; class Malacostraca; order Decapoda; family Palaemonidae; genus Palaemon; species Palaemon carinicauda. The sequence goes on from NC_090759.1 coordinate 37,838,791, forward strand.
TATATATATACATATATATACATATATATACATATATATATATATATATACATATATATATATATATATATATATATATATATATATATATATATATGCATACATATATATAAAATGTATAAAACATATATATATATATATACATATACATATATATCATATATATATATATGCATAAATTATATATATATATATATATATATATATATATATATATATATATATATATATATATATATATATATAGATACACCATCTACAGTATTTAAGTTGAAAGAGCATAGTGAAATGCTTCGATGAAATTAAACTTGTTTATAGACCTTGTTGGTTCATTATTTCACTTAAATTAGTTTGAAACGGCATATATATATATATATATATATATATATATATATATATATATATATATATATATATATATATATATATATATATATATATATATATATATTATAATTTACAAATATTAGAAAATAATTATCATTCTATTTACTGAATATGAAAGAGATATTGTATGCCCAGGTAATTGCCGTCTAGTTTAAGAAATTGCATATGATTTTAAAGCATGTTGATTGATATGACTTGAATGTCAACAGCCATCAAAACCATCGTGACAAGAAGTTGAACGGCAAGTTCAAAGGCCACTCATGAATGGCACAGGCAAGGGGCAGTGACATTGCCCTATCAAGCAGGACAATGCCAAGGAGACTGACCATATATACATATAATCAGCGCCCAAGCCTCCTCTCCACCTAAGCTAGGATCAGGAAGGGTCAGGCAATGGCTGCTGATGACTCAACAGATAGACCTATTGGCTCCCCCAAAACCCCCTCTAACCTTAGCTCACAAGGATGGTAAGGTTGCAGACACTAATGCCACTAACGAGACTGAGCGGGACTTGAATCCCCGATTGGCAAATCAGCAATCAAAGGAACGAAGGAGTTTGAGCGGGCCTCAAATCCCAGTCAGGTGCTCACTAGTCAGGGACGTTACCACATCGGCCATCACAACTCACAGTGCACCTATTTCAGAGGGACGGTGTAAAGACCCTTCAGTAACGTGTAAAGTACAATGTCTAGCCCTGTTTCAAGTGCTTTTCTTCCTTTTTTTTCTGTCAGAGGAGCACCTTAAAACTCAACATACCTTACATGAAACACTTTCTAAATTCTGGAAGTCTTTTTTTTTGCTAATGAAGTCGGAAGGTTATTATTTTACTCCCTGCTTGTGTTTTTGTGTTTGTTTGTGAACAGCTTCCTGGCTACAATTTCACTCGTAGAACTGTGAATCTTAAAGAGATTAACTGTTATGCAAAATGCTGCAAATGATTAAATTTTGGAAGGTCAGGGTCAAAGGTCAAGGTCACGGTCAAGCAAAATGTCCAATTCACGTAATCAGCCATAAGTTGGGAGATAGTTGTCACAGACTTCAAACTTGGTTCATATATGAGTGTATGAAAATCCACGCCAATCAATATATATTAAGGTTAAAGGTCATGGTCAAGGTCGAACGAAAGGTCGAGAAATAAGCTGCCGCAGCGGAGGTCTGTGTTCTACTGAGTGCCCCTTTAGTTGTATTATACAATTCTTACTTAATAGAAAACTTCAGACCTTGTATAAATGTTAATTCACTTTTGGCTGTTCTGGACAATTGGTGAATAAGGTTCGTCTGGCCTATCCATTTAATAAATTATTTATGTTTGGTCTTCTTTTTCGATGAAATATTATTTAATACATCCCGCCATGACCAAATCATGGGCTTTATGGTATAGTATACAAAGCTTTGGAAATACTGAAAGCCTCCTGTGTTGGCTTTCCATTTCCTGGTCTCTTTCGGAAGTATTTTCCTCCTCTATTCCCGTATTCCGAATGTAAGGAGTCCTTGAGATGAGAGAGAGAGAGAGAGAGAGAGAGAGAGAGAGAGAGAGAGAGAGAGAGAGAGAGAGAGAGCCTTATTGCCTTATTCTATGTTTGGGTTCCCCCAGGTCCCTCAGTGTGAGGCACCTCGTATATCCACAAGAGAGTTGCTAATGCATCTTCCGGTGTATTTTGCATCTTCCAGTCTTGGAGAGAGAGAGAGAGAGAGAGAGAGAGAGAGAGAGAGAGAGAGAGAGAGAGAGAGAGAGAGAGAGAGAATCGTAGCATACATCAACACGGAATAAAATAATGCAGAATTATTTTCTTTTCCTTCATGGACCCCAAGTGGGGACCACCTAAGAAAAGAGACACGTTTGGATTGAGGATTTCCCTCCAGGTAGCTCTTAGCAGGACGGCTAATCAGGCTTTCAAGAAAGAAAGAAAGAAAAAGTGATATTACAAGGAAATTTAATTTTCTTAAAATCCTGGCGTAGTTTAATCAGCCCAACTCTTATTTTATATCATGACAGAAAAATGCAGACGTAATTTAGTACCATCCGCATTTTTAAAGTTCTAAATTAAATTATATCATTTTTTTCACGCCCGGATAGA
>NC_090759.1:37846255-37848755 GCF_036898095.1 Palaemon carinicauda
TGTATATCCCCACTCTGACGGCTCTATCACTTATTGCCTAACTTTCTGAAGGCTCCTCCTTATTTTTACCCAATGAGGCCATTTTTGCTACAGAGGTAATCGAGAATATTGCCTGCGAGGACTCGCATAAAAGGAGACCCTTGACAAGCGGGTAAACGGGGACCAGGAAATCCCGAGAAAATAAAGTCTTAAGTTTGGTGATAAAGACGTGTTTGCAAAAGGTAGGGATCTGATGATGAAGAAGGATATTATTATTATTATTATTATTATTATTACAAGCTAAGCTAAAACATAGCAAGAAAAGTGTATATGTACAGTATATGTATGTATGTATGTATGTATGTATGTATGTATGTATGTATGTATGTGTATATATATATATATATATATATATATATATATATATATATATATATATATATATATATGTTGTACAAATACAGTATATATAAATAGATACATATATATTTATATATATATAAATATATAAATATATATATAAATATATAAATATATATATAAATATATAAATATATAAATATATAAATATATATATATATATATATATATATATATATACATATATATACACATATACGTAATTCTAACTTGCCTTCGCTGTACATTCAGTTGCATGCACACGAAGATTGTACAAATACGCACAAACAAACTTACAACTATTTGAATTTAGTGTGAAAAAGCCCTTTAACACCAAACTCCCAAAGCTAAGTATACCGTAAAAATCCTGGAATAAATGTTGCCAGGCATTTACCGTTATAAAACGGATGTATTGACGTAAAGGAGTGATATTACGGTCACTAACCCGTAAAAGATAATAACGAAGTAGGTTAAAAATTACGGTCGCTTGTATTTTACTGAAATACGGTTAAGAACAGTATATTTTTGACGGAGAATTTCCGATCAAAATAATAGTTTCTTTTTTTTTTTAGTGTAAGGTATTCCAAAAGTTATCCTAGACCGAGTATATGATGTACATGAGCGGACGAAACTCACTCACTCTCTCTCTCTCTCACTCTCTCTCTCTCTCTCTCTCTCTCTCTCTCTCTCTCTCTCTCTCCCTATGGTCTTAACTTGATTTGGAGAGAAGTTTAATCAGCTCTCCTACTTCTCGTGTGACTCGCCGGGCGTCTAGGACTCCCTTTGACTGAAGTTAAAGCTCCTGTGAGTTATAATCTGTTTTAATGACGATACCTGTTTTCATTTCGCTGGGATCTCCAGCTCGCGAAGTTTCGTCTCTTTTCATTGGTTCCTCTTTGACAAAACACACGAACATACACATACATACACGTTACATGAATATTAATATTTGGAACATCCACAGACACACTCACGCACGCACACACACACACACACACGTTACATGAGCATTAATATTTTGGAACATCCCCAGACACACTTACGCACACACATACGTTAGGTGAACATTAGTATTTTTGGAACATCCACACACACACACTTACGCACACACATACGTTAAGTGAACATCAATATTTGGGAGGAGATTCACAGATACACACATACGCACGCACGTTACACGGACAAGGATTTATAAAAGAGATTTACAGACACACGTTCCTTGAACATTGATATTTTAGAAAATGATTCACAGACACACACAAATAAGTTCTATAAAAATCAATATTTTGGAAAGAGATTCACAGATACACACACGACACAGACACACACTCGCAAGTTACATGGACTAATATTTTATAAGAGAGATTTACAGACACACACACACACACACACGTTACATGAATATTAATATATTGGAAAGAGATTCATAGACACACACACACACACACACACACGTTACATGAACATTAATATTTTAGAAAGAGGTTCACAAGCACACATATACAGACACACACACGTTCCATGAACATTAATATTTTATAAGAGATTTACAGGACACACACACACATACAAACGTTACATGAACATTAATATTTTATAGAAGAGATTTACAGACACACACACACACACAAACTTTACATGAACATTAATAATTTATAAAAGATTTACAGACACACACACACACATACACACGTTACATGAACATTAATATTTTATAAAAGGGATTTACAGACACACACACACAAACGTTACATGAACATTAATATTTCATAAAAGAGATTTACAGACACACACACACACACACACAAACGTTACATAAACATTGATATTTTGAAATGATATTCAACGACACCCATTCCAATATTTTGGAAAGTGGTTGGGATCACCATGCTATTTTCACCATTGATATAATCCACTGAAACACTTTGAGAAAATTGTGATATGGTTGGTTTAAATGCCACTCATGAATGGCATAGGCAAGGGACAGTGACATTGCCCTATCGAGCAGGACAATGCCCTAGAGACTGACCATATATGAATATGGTCAGCGCCCAGGCTCCATCTCCAACCAAGCCATGGTAGGCTATTTTTCCCCGTCGAACCCCTTGAGCTTATAGCACCC
>NC_090759.1:37853755-37871255 GCF_036898095.1 Palaemon carinicauda
TACCCCAAAGAATTCTTCTTCACCCAAGGGGTTAATTACTGCAATGTAATTGTTCAGTGGCTTACTTTCCTCTTGGCAAGGGTAGAGGAGAGTCTATAGCTATGGTAAGCAGCTCTTCTAGGAGAATGAGACTCCAAAATAGAACCACTGTTCTCTAGTCTTGGGTAGTGCCAGGGCCTCTGTACCATGGTCTTCCACTGTCTTGGGTTAGAGTTCTCTTGCTTGAGGGTACACTCGAGCACACTATGCTATCTAATCTCTCTTCCTCTTGTTTTGTTAAAGTTTTTATAGTATATATAGGAAATATTTATTGTAATGTTGTTCCTGTTAAAATATTTGTTCCTTGATTCCTTTCCTCACTGGGCTATTTTCCTTGTTGGGGCTTTTCCAACAAGGGTTGGAGCTTAGAAAGTAATAATAATAATAATAATAATAATAATAATAATAATAATAATAATAATAATACTGTAAAACAAGAGAAAATTGGAAGAAAACCCGAGGGCAAAATAATAATCTAAAGGAAATGTGATAGTAAGTGGTAGAAATTAGACTAAACAGAAGGGAAAGAATATAAGTGGTAGAAATTAGACTAAACAGAAGGGAAAGATAATAAGACATGAAAAAAAATGAAAGAAACAAAAATAAAAAGGGTAAATGATGAACAAGCGACAGGAAATGGAGTGTGTTCACTGCAAGAGAAAATTGCAGAAGAGGGAGAGTGTGGTAAAAAAAAAAAAAAACCCGAAAAATACCGAATTCAACTGTTTTAAAAGAAAACATTTATTTCATTTAACTGAAATGAGATGATTATATCCTATAGTTTTAATATTCATTTATTTATTGAGAGAGAGAGAGAGAGAGAGAGAGAGAGAGAGAGAGAGAGGGGGGGTACAAGGATTTTGTATGTCTTAAAGACTTCTTGAATTCCCTTACCATGTTACTTTTCATTACATCCGCTGGAAGTCTGTTTTGTGAAATTGCTATTTTGTATGCAAAGAAATTATTATTACTATTATTATTATTATTATTATTATTATTATTAAATGCTAAGCTACAACCCTAGTTGGAAAAGCAGGATGCTATAAGCCCAAGGGATCCAACAGGGAAAATAGCCCAGTGAGGAAAGGAAACAAGGAAAAATAAAACATTTAAAGAATAGTAATAACATTAAAATAAATATTTTCTATTACTTGCTAAGCTACAACCCTAATTGGAAAAGCAAGATGCAATAAGCCCAAGGGATCCAACAGGGAAAATAGCCCAGTGAAGAAAGGATATAAGGAAATAAATAGACTACTAGAGAAGTAATGAACAATTAAATTTTCGACGGACATTAACATTAAAATAAATTTTTCATATAGAAACTAATTCAACTTCAAAATAAAACAAGAGGGAGAGGAATAAGATAGAATAGTGTGCCCGAGTGTACCTCAAGCAAGAGAACTCTACCCCAAGACAGTGGAAGACTAAGGTATGGAGGCTATGGTACTACCTTAGACTAGAGAACGATGGTTTGATTTTGGAGTGTCCTCTTCTTAGAAGAGCTGCTTACCACACCTAGAGTGTCTCTTATACTCTTACCTAAAGGAAAGTATATATATATATATATATATATAATAAATGTAATCTACACTTATTATTCCTTTAGGAATGAAAGAAAGAAAGAGAGAGAGAGAGAGAGAAAGAGAGAGAGAGAGAGAGAGAGAGAGAGAGAGAGAGGAATGGATAAACTCAGGTATATGATCAACCACCCAGGAAAGAGAATCTTCAAAACTTTTAGTATTAAAATGCATTCAAAAATATCTAGGGACTATGCAAATCTCACAACTCACTGGCTGGCATTTACGACTTTGCAAGAGATTTTACCTCTCAAAGTGCATGGGACATTTTGCAGATGAAATGCGTGCAAAGCATACCGACATGGTCTATTTTGCCGTTGAGAGGAGAGAGAGAGAGTGGAGAGTGAGAGAGAGAGATAATTTCCTTTGCTAAGAGAGATGGGTAAATACTTATTTTCATTTGGAGAGAGAGAGAGAGAGAGAGAGAGAGAGAGATAATTTACTTTGCTAAGAGAGATGGGTAAATACTTATTTTCATTTGGAGAGAGAGAGAGAGAGAGAGAGAGAGAGAGAGAGAGAGATCATATCCTTTGCTAAGAGAGGAGTGAAATAATTATTTTCCTCTGATGTGAGAGAGAGAGAGAGAGAGAGAGAGAGAGAGAGAGAGATCATATCCTTTGCTAAGAGAGAGGTAAAATAGCTCTTTTCCCTTGATGAGAGAGAGAGAGAGAGAGAGAGAGAGAGAGGGAGAGGAGAGAGAGAGAGAGGGAGAGAGAGAGAGAGAGAGAATTTCCTTTGCTAAGAAAGAGGGGTAAAATAGTTCTTTGCCTTTAATGAGAGAGAGAGAGAGAGAGAGAGAGAGAGAGAGAGAGAGAGCTTTTTTTTCCTCTGTGAGAAGAAAAAAGAAAGCACCTTTTTCCTCCGTAGAAAAAATACCTTGTGACATAAAAAAAACTCCTCCCCCCCCCCTGGTGACGTCAAACAGGAGTCTTTAAAAACCGAAGAATGTTTCAACTGCTGAAATAAAATGAGGCCAAGAAAGTTCAGGAAGCAGGAGAGTGGAAAGGAGAAAAGTATTAAATATCACGGGGCGCTCAGGATGTCAACAACCAATAATGAATTAATCAGGATATTTTGAAGGAATTCTAGGAAATCCTAGAGACTCAAACGCTCTTGATAACCCCCACAAAGATAGGATACTATTTTCTGATTAAAAGCAGATTTAATCCTTAAGAGTATTTCTACATCCAAAAACATATCCTTCCTTTTAACAATATTCAAGTCAAGTTGGAATATTCTCAAAACACTTGATTAACACGAAAAAAAAAACTATCTCTTTCGGAACGCTGACTAGAAAGAAAATAAAAGAAAAAGAAATTATTTTCCGTATATTCAAAATGCATTTGGTTATTTGGTAGTGCCATAACCTCTGTACCATGGTCTTCGACTGTTTTGGCGTAGAGTTTTCTTGCTTGAGGGTACACTCGGGTTCTCAAAACACTTGATTAACACTAAAAATCTATCTTTCTTTCGGAATGCTGAATAGAAAGAAAATAAAAGAAAAAGGAATTATTTTCCCTGTATTCAAAATGCCTTTGGTTATTTGGTAGTGCCATAGCCTCTGTACCATGGTCTTCCACTGTCTTGGCGTAGAGTTCTCTCGCTTGAGGGTACACTCGGGCACACTATTCTCTATTATTTCTCTTCCTCTTTTTATATTAAAGTTTTTATAGTTTATATATGAAAGATCTATTTTAATATTATTACTGTTCCGAAAACATTTTATATTGTCCATTACTTCTCTTGTAGTTTATTTATTTTCTTATTCCCTTTCCTCGCTTGGCTATTTTTCTCTGTTGGGGCCCTTGGGCTTATAGCATCCTGCTTTTCCAACTAGGGCTGTAGCTTAGCTAGTAATAATGATAATAATGAGCTGGAATTTAGACCACACCAGAACACCCAGAAAAAAAAAATAAGGAAAGAAAAGAGTTAGCGAAGGTCTACCTTCTGAAGGTAGATGAGACATGGATCAAACCACAGGAGATACAGACTCTTTTGCTACAGTAAGCAGCTCTTCTAGGACACTCCAAAATCAAACCATTGTTTTCTAGTCTTGGGTAGTGTCATAGCCTCTGTACCATGGTCTTCTACTGTCATGGGACAGAGTTCTCTTGCTTGAGGGGTACACTCGGGCACACTATTCTATTTCTCTTCCTATGGTTTTGTTCAAGTTTTTATATTTTATGTAGGAGATATCAATTCCAATGTCGTTACTCTTCTTAAGATATTTTATTTTTTCTTGTTTCCTTTAAGCACTGGGATATTTTCCCTGTTGGAGTCCCTGGGCTTAAGCATCCTGCTTTTCAAACTAGGGTTGTAGCTTAGCAAGTAATAATAATATTAATAATGTCACTGCTAAGATTCAAGCCGAAATAAGCCCCACCCCCAGATGACGTCATAGCCAATCACGTTGTCTCCTTATAAATTTCGACCTGAACTAGCTTATGATGCGTTGTGATTGCAGTTAACGCGGGAGACAAGGTGATTGTCTATGACGTCATCAAGGGGCGGGGCTTAATTCGTCCGGAATCTCTGCGGCAACTATATATGAATGAAGCTTACTTAAACAGAAGAATATTTCAGTAACAAGAAAATAAAAAAATTCTTACATTCTCTGAAATGGTGTTTCGTTGCATAATTAAATTTCCAAAACAAGATTCTGATCAAATGAGAGAGAGAGAGAGAGAGAGAGGAGAGAGAGGAGAGAGAGAGAGAGAGAGAGAGAGAGAGAGAGAGAGAGATATACAAGGAAATCAAATACTATCTGCTACAAAATGTAGAAATGGTTGCACATGGAAAAACAGAGTAATATTGGAATTCTGAAAGGAAAAGTAAAATTCTTTACAGGAACATTTGGAGTTTGTCCTTCGGCAAAGTCTGATGTTATCTACACGGTTGAGACACTGCAGTCACGCAACTGATACTTAAAGGAAAAGCACAATGAGTAACAGGACACCCAGAGAGAGAGAGAGAGAGAGAGAGAGAGAGAGAGAGAGAGAGAGAGAGCTTCAGATCACAGGACAGAAACTCGCAGTGGATTTGCCGGGAGTTGTGTAAATATTTGGTGCTTTGAAGTTTCACTTTGAACACGGGTGAGTTTATAAGGATAGAGAGAGAGAGAGAGAGAGAGAGAGAGAGAGAGAGAGAGAGAGAGAGAGAGAGAGAGAGAGAGAGGGGGGGGGCATTGTTGTGAAAAGTAACGTGCACACCAAATGAAAAAAAAATCTTCAAATTACTTTGGCTTTCGATAAATAGCATATTTATAAATCTTCTTTAAATGGTTTAGGTGAAAATTCATAATTCACTCCCTTCTCTTACTCATCCATTGCTCTCCTGCTAACACCGCCTACGAGGGGGAGGAGGAGGAGGAAATTGGAGGGAGGAGGAGATAGGAGGATGAGAGCTTCCTCTTTATATCTCTATCTCCTCTCTTTTTCCTGGCAAAAGTTGCAAATTCACAATTCTGAAATTTCATGAAGTAGAAACTGGGGTAAATACTCAATACTACACAGTATTCTAGAAGTTATATTCCAGCTGTTACCAGGTTGTGGAATGATCTTCCTAATCGGGTAGTTGAATCAGTAGAACTTCAAAAGTTCAAAGTTGGAGCAAATGTTTTTATGTTGACCAGGCTGACATGAGTCTTTTTATAGTTTATATATGACATATCTGTTTGGGACGTTGTTACTGTTTTTAGAATGATTTATTGTTAATATATTCTCATCATTTGTTCATTTCCTTATTTCCTTTCCTCACTGGCTATTTTTCCCTATTGGAACGCTTGGGCTTATAGCATCTTGCTTTTCCAACTAGGGTTGTAGCTGGCTAGTAATAATAATAATAATAATAATAATAATAATAATAATAATAATAATAATAATAATAATAAATTTTATCATCAGCAGAATACAAGACATGAAGGGCGCATTTGTATATAGAGTGTCAGCATATATACGAAGTTCGAGAGTGTGAACAGCAAAGGGATGAATGGTGCAGTAACTGCGATTGGTGAATGAAGTGACGAACGTAGTGGGCACCATATTGCACGAAAGGTTCATATACTATTCAGCAGTTAAAGTGGGAATGTGGTAGTGACCTACGATTTGCTTTTCTGCAGGAAGCCCCTCTTCCCTCTATAAGCCCCCTTGGGGTTATAGCATCCGGCTCTTCCAACTACAGTATGGTTGTATCTTAGCTAGTAATAATAATAATAATAATAATAATAATAATAATAATAATAATAATAATAATAATAATAATAATAATAATACGAGAAATTACTTTATATTGGGAAAAACATATATTATTATTATTATTATTATTATTGCTTGCTAAGCTACAACCCTGGCTGGAAAAGCAGGATGCTATAAGCCCAGGGGCACCAACAGAGAAAATAGCTCAGTGAGGAAAGGAAAAAAAGGAAAAATAAAATATTTCAAGAACAGCAACAGCATTAAAATAAATATTTCCTATATAAACTATAAAGACTTTAATAAAACAAGAGAGAAACTAGACAGAACAGCGGGCCCGAGTGTGCACCCAAGCAAGAGAACTCTAACCAAGACAGTGAAAGACCATGGTACAGAGGCTATGGCACTACCCAAGACTGGAGTGTCCTTCTCCTATGAGAGCTGCTTACCCTAGCTAAAGAGTCTCTTCTACCCTTAGCATTCTGGAAAGCCTATGTGCAAATTTATAATCTCCATATGCAAAATTCAGACGACTATCACTCAACATAAACAATATTACAAGGCATCTAAAAGAATCAATTCAATATCAGCCAAGTGTGAAATGCTGCACTGGCATTCATTCTTCAAAGATACAATAATGACGCAATATAAGATTTTGCGAACGTACCACGCCCTGACTCAACTTTAATATTACGTCGCCTCTAATATCATCCATCTATGTGGATTCCGATATTTCCATGTGTTTTACAAAAACTTATCTCCGTTTGTTGGATTTCCTTTGATTCTACAAATGTCGAGACGGATTCCTACAGACAATTACTACTGCAGCACCTATCATTTAGAGATCTGATTATCAGTCCTCACTAAACCAATGGTCGAAACTACTGTGAGAGAGATAATAAATCATGTTTGGTGTTCATCTTCCTGGATTATGTCACACTAACATGAACAACCTGGTAGATTATGAACAGTTTTGATGATAACCGGGTAGAATATGAACATTTTTGGTGATAACCTGTAGAATATGAACAGTTTTGGTGATAACCTGGTAGAATATGAACAGTTTTGGTGATAACCTGGTAGAATATGAACAGTTTTGGTGATAACCTGGTAGAATATGAACAGTTTTGGTGATAACCTGGTAGATTATGAACAGTTTTGGTGATAACCGGGTAGAATATGAACTATTTGTGATAACCTGGTAGATTATGAACTATTTTGGTGGTAATCTAGTAGAATATGAACAGTTTTGGTGATAACCGGGTAGAATATAAACAGTTATGGTGATAATCTGGTAGAATACGAACAGTTTTGGCGATAACCTGGTAGAATATGAACAGTTTTGGTGATAACCTGGTAGATTATGAACAGTTTTGGTGATAACGTGGTAGATTATGAACAGTTTTGGTGATAACCAGCTAGATTATGAAGAGTTTTGGTGATAACCTTGTTGAACATGAACAGTTTTGGTGATAGCCTGGTAGATTGTGAAGAGTTTTGGTGATAACCGGGTAGAATATGAACTGTTTAGGGTGATAACGTGGTAGATTATGAACAGTTTTGGTGATAACGTGGTAGATTATGAAGAGTTTTGGTGATAACCGGGTAGAATATGAACAGTTTAGGTGATAATGTGGTAGATTATGAACAGTTTTGGTGATAGCCTGGTAGATTATGAAGAGTTTTGGTGATAACCTAGTAGAATATGAACTATTTGTGACAACCGGGTAGATTATGAACAGTTTTGGTGATAACCTGGTAGATTATGAACAGTTTTGGTGATAACCTGGTAGAATATGAACTAATATGCTGATTACCTGGTAGAATATGAACAGTTTTGGTGATAACCTGGGTAGATTATGAACAGTTTTGGTGATAACCTGGTAGAAAATGAACAGTTTTGTTGATAACCTGCTAGATTATGAACAGTTTTGGTGATAACCTGGTAGAATATGAACTATTTGTGATAACCGGGTAGATTATGAACAGTTTTGGTGATAACCTGGTAGAATATGAACAGTTTTGGTGATAATCTGGTAGATAATGAACAGTTTTGGTGATAACCTGGTAGAAAAATGAACAGTTTTGTTGATAACCTGCTAGATTATGAACAGTTTTGGTGATAACCTGGTAGAATATGAACTATTTGTGATAACCGGGTAGATTATGAACAGTTTGGTGATAACCTGGTAGAATATGAACAGTTTTGGTGATAATCTGGTAGATTATGAACAGTTTTGGTGATAACCGGGTAGAATATGAACAGTTTTGGTGATAACCTGGTAGAATATGAACAGTTTTGGTGATAATCTGGTAGATTATGAACAGTTTTGGTGATAACCGGGTAGAATATGAACAGTTTTGGTGATAACCTGGTAGAATATGAACAGTTTTGTTGATAACCTGCTAGATTATGAAGTTTTGGTGATAACCTGGTAGAATATGAACAGTTTCGGTGATAACCTGGTAGATTATGAACTATTTTGGTGGTAATCTAGTAGAATATGAACAGTTTTGGTGATAACCTGGTAGAATATAAACAGTTTTGGTGATAATCAGGTAGAATATGAACAGTTTCGGTGATAACAGTCGCAGGATATATCATGATCAAAAAGATAATGTTCCACATTTCAAGATAGTCAAATTGGTTGCAAGTAAAAAACATTAATTAATTTAGATTTATCCTGAGGCTCTATCTCAGCAATTTGAAGTAAAAAACAAATTTCGATGAAGATCTTCATTAAATATGTATAACTGTTATACACTTGCTCTGCTATGCATGAAAATAATGTAAAATATGAAAATAAAAAAATCTTTGGTCTCTGTGAAATAATTGCTATGTAAGCCAAAAACCTAGTTTGGAAAGCAGGTTGCTATAAGCCAAATTTCCTCAACAGAGAAAAATAGCCCAATACGGAAAGGGAATAGGGAAATGAAAAACAACAAGGGAAGTAATGAAATATCAAAACAACAATATTTTTAGAACAATAACAACATTAAATAAATCTTTAATATATAGGCTATAAAAACTTTAAAAAAAAAAACAAGAGGAAGATAAATAAGATAGAATAGTGTATCCGAGTACCTAGCTCTCTTGAGTTTTCGCCTCTTGTATAAGAGTCAATGTTGATGGTTAATTGATTGATTGATTGATTGATTTAAGGTTTTCTGGCATCCTGACATCTAAGGCCATTGACGCCGATGAAACAAGAATTATATTCTCTGAATATTTTGAAATAAATCCAAACTAATATTAACTGATGAAACTGTTAGGGAAAAGGTAAACAGAACTATAGATGACACCAGTTCCCTGGAAATCTTGTTATATTTCTTCTTTATTTTAGAGTTTCGTTAACATGAGAACTATAGACGACACCAGTTCCCTGGAAATCTTGTTATATTTCTTCTTAAGTTTAGGGTTTCTTTAACATGAGAGCTATAGACGACACCAGTTCCCTGGAAATCTTGTTATATTTCTTCTTAAGTTTAGGGTTTCGTTAACATGAGAGCTATAGACGACACCAGTTCCCTGGAAATCTTGTTATATTTCTTCTTTATTTTAGAGTTTCGTTAACATGAGAACTATAGACGACACCAGTTCCCTGGAAATCTTGTTATATTTCTTCTTAAGTTTAGAGTTTCGTTAACATGAGAGCTATAGACGACACCAGTTCCCTGGAAATCTTGTTATATTTCTTCTTAAGTTTAGAGTTTCGTTAACATGAGAGCTATAGACGACGCCAGTTCCCTGGAAATCTTGTTATATTTCTTCTTAAGTTTAGAGTTTCGTTAACATGAGAGCTAAAGACGACACCAGTTCCCTGGAAATCTTGTTATATATCTTCTTAAGTTTAGAGTTTCGTTAACATGAGAGCTATAGACGACACCAGTTCCCTGGAAATCTTGTTATATTTCTTCTTTATTTAAGAGTTTCAGTTCCCTGGAAATCTTGTTAAATTTCTTCTAAGTTTAGAGTTTCGTTAACATGAGAACTATAGACGACACCAGTTCCCTGGAAATCTTGTTATATTTCTTCTTTAGTTAAGAGTTTCAGTTCCCTGGAAATCTTGTTAAATTTCTTCTAAGTTTAGAGTTTCGTTAACATGAGAACTATAGACGACACCAGTTCCCTGGAAATCTTGTTATATTTCTTCTTTAGTTAAGAGTTTCAGTTCCCTGGAAATCTTGTTAAATTTCTTCTAAGTTTAGAGTTTCGTTAACATGAGAACTATAGACGACACCAGTTCCCTGGAAATCTTGTTATTTTTCTTCTTTAGTTTAGAGTTTCGTTAACATGAGAGCTATAGACGACGCCAGTTCCCTGGAAATCTTGTATATTTCTTCTTAAGTTTAGAGTTTCGTTAACATGAGAACTATAGACGACGCCAGTTCCCTGGAAATCTTGTTATATTTCTCGTCTTAGTTTAGAGTTTCGTTAACATGAGAACTATAGACGACGCCAGTTCCCTGGAAATCTTGTTATATTTCTCGTCTTTAGTTTAGAGTTTCTGGAATGGTACGCGCACTGACATTGACAAATGAAAGCGAAATGACACAAGGTTCACAAGAATATCTTGAAGTTGAGTAAAGGATGAAAGTTTAAAACAAGAAGTACCACATTCATATGAGGAGCAAACAGCTATAAGATATTTTTGAGGCATCAAATATTGACGTAGACTATACTCAAACCTTTTTGAAAATATTGTCTAATTATCATTTCTTGTTATTGTTTCTTCTAAAATGTTCCTTATCGTTCACATGTTCATCTAAAGTTAATTAAACTTAATTAATTTAAATAGTATGAATAAAAACAGCTGAGAGAATTCAAATAAAAAATAAAAGCCCATTAATAAATAACTAAGAATACCAGTAACTTGAGTATTGTACGGCATGTGTTTCATACATGTTTGTATACTGTATCATTATGACCTTTTTCATCTATCGCTCTTCCCCGCAATGATAATAGAGACTCTTTAAGCTGGCCGAAACATTCAGAGTGAAATAAGCCCCACCCCTGATGATGTCATAGCCACTCACGTTAGCACGTTATCTATGACGTCATCCCGGGGCGGGACCTCCTTCGCCTGGAAACTCTGCGCAACTATAGTTTGTTTGAATTTCTTTTTAACATTCTTGCCCGAAACTGCTTGTATACAAACTCGTTATCTGTTGAATAAAGATTAATTGCATTCACCTCGCCTCTCTGTTAACAAAAACCTCGTTTTTTCCACTGTTGGAGCCCTTGGGCTTATAGCATCTTGCTTTTCCAACTGGGGTTGTAGCTTAACAAATAATAATAATAATAATAATAATAATAATAATAATAATAATAATAATAATAATATACAAAAAAAAACTGTATGATGGCACTTATAAAGACCAACTACTCATTAAAAGAAATCTTTATATTCTCGAACTGAGTTCGCTCATAATTATCAGCTCTATATTACAAGGGCGCTGTACGTATAATTAACAGGTCATTAAGCTGTTTAATGAAATAATTCTCTAATTACGACCATTTACGAATGGGAATGATGCCATTGAACATTAAAAACCTTCAAACTGCTTAATGATTTAAATAAGGTTTAGAAAAACCTTCAACATACTTAATGGCTTCAATACGGTTTATACGGTTTAGAATATTATCGACTACGGGTTTAATGAAATTAATCGGGAGATTTCTATTCTTCAGTGTTTTAATAGTCGCGAAAATCGATTAATATCATAACATATATACATTCCCTTTATAAACCAGTGATTAGGAAGGGCCATTTATTATTATTATTATTATTATTATTATTATTATTATTATTATATTATTATTATTATTATTATTATTATTATCATTACTTACTTACTTACTTACTTACTAAGCTACAACCCTTGTTGGAAAAGCAGGATGCTATAAGCCCAATGGCTCCAACAGTGAAAATAGCCCTTCGAGGAAATGAAATAAGAAAATAAGGAAATAAGCTACAAGAGAAGTTCAAGAACAATAATAACAATAAAATAAATCTTTCACATATAAACTATACAAACTTCAAAATAACAAAAGGAAGAGAAACAAGATAGAATAGTGTGCTCGAGAGTACCATAAGTTTCTATGCAAATAATTAACATGAGAAACAGCAGCTAAAGATCAGACAGGAGAACAATACTCGAAACAAGGTAGAATTGAAAAAAAAAAAAATTATTCAGAATAGATTAATCCTTGAAAATCTTAAAAGACTTTCTCAATATACAAATTTTTGTACAATTGTAGAAGAAACAGACCGAATGTATTTATCAAAAGGAAATTTTCAATCAAGATTCACACTTGAAATTTTAAAAAGAGTCGTAAAGAGTTTAAGAAACATTAACGATGTAGAGATCTAGATGTTGAAGAGCCACTGTGCTCGACCAACTTACTATCATACGTTTTTGTTAGGGTTCAACTTCCTGCTAACCACGACAGAGAGAGAGAGAGAGAGAGAGAGAGAGAGAGAGAGAGAGAGAGAGAGAGAGAGAAAGAGAAAGAGAGAGAGAAAGAGAGAGAGAGAGAAAGAAAGAGAGAAAGAGAAAGAAAGAGAAAGAGAAAGAAAGAGAGACAGAGAGAAAGAAAGAAAGAGAGAAAGAGAAAGAAAGAGAAAGAGAGAGAGAAAGAGAGAGAGAGAAAGAAAGAGAGAAAGAGAGAGAGAGAAAGAAAGAGAGAAAGAGAAAGAAAGAGAGAAAAAGAAAGAAAGAAAGAAGAAAGAGAGAGAGAGAGAGAGAGAAAGAGAAAGAGATAGAGAGAAAGAGAAAGAGAGAGAGAAAAAAAA
This sequence comes from Palaemon carinicauda, assembly GCF_036898095.1. Lineage (NCBI taxonomy): Eukaryota > Metazoa > Arthropoda > Malacostraca > Decapoda > Palaemonidae > Palaemon > Palaemon carinicauda. The sequence continues at coordinate 37,866,362 of NC_090759.1, forward strand.
GAGAGATAGAATGAAAGAAAGGGAGAAAGAAAGAAAGAGAAAGAGAGAAAGAGAAAATGAAAGAAGAGAGAGAGAGAGAGAGAGAGAGAGAGAGAGAGAGAGAGAGAGAGAGAGAGAGAGAGAGAGAGAGAGAGAGAAATTCCACATCATTTTTAAGATACAAATTTTTCCTCCTATCACTAACAGAGCCTTCTTCGGCCTCTTAACCACCCTAAGTCAAGTTGACTCGAGTATCACATCTGTGATGACGAGATCTTGGTCAATGGGTTCCTAGCCCCATAGGACTAACGCGAAGGGAGATGGAGACAAAGGAAATAGGACACCCCTCCTCTTCAGGAATTCAATATTAACTACATTTTGTAATACATTGTCACTTTAAAGGTTTAAAGGCAGCTCGTGAATGGCAGGAGCAATGGATAGTAACATTGCCCTAGCAAGTTGGACTATGCTCTTGATACTGACCATATACTGTATATATATATATATATATATATATATATATATATATATTATATATATATATATATATATATATATATACATATATATACATATACATATACATATACATATACATAACCATATATATACATATATATATATATACATACATATACATATATATATATATATATATATATATATATATATATATATATATATATATATATATGATCAGCGAGAGAGAGAGAGAGAGAGAGAGAGAGAGAGAGAGAGAGAGAGAGAGAGAGAGAGAGAGAGAGAATCTATGCATGCCACATATAAACAGCCCGTGGTAGCATATTAGAAAGAAATAGAGGATGGTAGAGATGGACAAATACTATTTCGTACGTACAAGTAAAGCCTTCCACCAAGAACCAAGATGATAGATGAAATATATAAAAACCATCTTGCGCCATCACAAGCATCCTGGCGTCGTGTCACAGACAGTACTTTATTTTCTTCCCCACCGTTATCTTTACATTAAGGGGTCGGTTGCCTGATGCGACCTCTCCGATGCCTTCTATTCTAGACATCATCTTCCACTAAAACCTCTTCTTGCCATATCATCTTTCACCTTAATTCTCCGCCTCTATCTTGATCATCTCCCCCTTACTGGTTCCTCCCAAGTCCTTCTCACTTCCTCCCCACCATTCATCCTCAAATTGAGCCCAAACCAAAGTCCTCCTCACTCCCTATCCATCCTCACCACATGTCCAAACCATCTCAATCGTGACACTCTTATCGTCTCATCCATCCTCACCACATGCCCAAACCATCTCAATCGTGACACTCTTATCGTCTCATCCATCCTCACCACATGCCCAAACCATCTCAATCGTGACACTATCATCTCAACCATCCTCACCACATGCCCAAACCATCTCAATCGTGACACTCTTATCGTCTCATCCATCCTCACCACATGCCCAAACCATCTCAATCGTGACACTCTTATCGTCTCAACTATCCTCACCACATGCCCAAACCATCTCAATCGTGACACTCTTATCGTCTCATCCATCCTCACCACATGCCCAAACCATCTCAATCGTGACACTCTTATCGTCTCAACTATCCTCACCACATGCCCAAACCATCTCAATCGTGACACTCTTATCGTCTCTGTGATCTTTACTACGCCTGCCATTCTTCCTATTTCAAGCAGTGATATTCCCATGTGATCTTACTACGCCTGCCATTCTTCCTATTTCAAGCAGTGATATTCCCATGTGATCTTTACTACGCCTGCCATTCTTCCTATTTCAAGCAGTGATATTCCCATGTGATCTTTACTACGCCTGCCATTCTTCCTATTTCAAGCAGTGATATTCCCATAATCTACCTCAGCAACCTTATCTCTGTTCTCTCATCTCACAGACATAGTCTCGCAAGTAGTAAGGACTCAACATTTTACGTGAGAGAGATAACTCGATCATCTTAGAGACAACGCACAATTCAGGCCCAAGAGTGACGGGAATACTGTGCCACTCGTAACTACCTGGTAAGCAAGATGCCTTGGCTCTTGGGATTCTCTCGAAATGACTGGGAGTAGAACTCTTCCAGAAGGGTAAAATCACTGGCTAAACGACCACTGGCACCTAAAACATACCCTCTACAACATTTATAATGCTTCCAGAAGGTTACGTTCACTAGCACACCTCATTACAGGTCCCAGAAACTTCCTCCTCCTTATCACTTTTAGAATTTTAAATAGTTTTATTGAAGACGTAATATTATGTAATTTGTGGTTTTTAGATCGTAGTGCAATGCCGTCCTAGATGTATTTTAAATGTAATTACTATATAAGAACATTTTAATGGAAATACATTTTCTATATATCAGAATACCCATTATTTTGTGGAATAAAGGAATTGTTATTAATTATTATTATTATTATTATTGTTATTATTATTATTATTATTATCATTATTATTATTATTATTATTATTATTATCATCTTTGAGTGATCTCTCCAGATTCACTCTTCTCAATACCTCCTCATTTGTTACTCCCTTGATAGACACGACAAACCTCCACATACATCACTATGCCAAACGACTTAATTTCCACCATTTACTGAACACTAGCAACTTTAATCTCGAAAACCGATATAATGGAACTCTCAAATGAGACCGATGATGCTTCCAGTGTTTTTGAAAGCGCACAGGAAGGACGTGTCGTCTCAGTGCGCCTCTTATCTTCAAGAACTAGACGGGGACATTCACTTTACCTTCTGAATGACACGCCACTGTCAATTTGCTCTTGAAAGAAAAAGAGTATCGTGGACACTATTAGCGTGTGTCGCTTGGCAAACCGGATAGTGTAACAAAGTGGAGGAAGAAGAAGAAGAAAAAGAAGAAAGAAGAAGAAAAAGAAGAAGAAGAAAAAGAAGTAGAAGTAGAAGTAGAAGTAGAAGTAGAAGTAGAAGTAGAAGTAGAAGTAGAAGAAGAAGTAGTAGAAGTAGAAGAAGTAGTAGAAGTAGAAGAAGAAGAAGTAGTCGTAGAAGTAGAAGAAGAAGACGAAGTAGTAGTAGTAGAAGTAGAAGAAGAAGTAGTAGTAGTAGAAGTAGTAGTAGTAGAAGTAGCAGTAGTAGAAGAAAAGTAGTAGAATTAGAAGAAGAAGCAGTAGTAGTAGAAGTAGAAGAAGAAGCAGTAGTAGTAGAAGTAGAAGAAGAAGTAGTTAGTAGTAGTAGAAGTAGAAGTAGAAGAAGAAGTAGTAGAAGTAGAAGTAGAAGAAGAAGAAGAAGTAGCAGAAGTAGAGGAAGAAGAAGTAGCAGCAGAAGAAGAGAAGAAGAAGAAGTAGTAGTAGAAGTAGAAGAAGAAGAAGTAGTAGAAAAAGAAGTAGAAGAAGAAGAAGTAGAAGAAGAAGAAGTAGTAGAAGTAGAAGATGAAGTAGTAGTAGTAGAAGTAGAAGAAGTAGAAGTAGAAGAAGAAGAAGTAGTAGTAGAAGTAGAAGAAGAAGAAGTAGTAGAAAAAGAAGTAGAAGAAGAAGAAGAAGAAGAAGTAGAAGAAGTAGTAGTAGTAGAAGTAGAAGATGAAGTAGTAGTAGTAGAAGTAGAAGAAGTAGAAGTAGAAGAAGAAGAAGTAGTAGAAGAAGAAAAAGAAGTAGTAGAAGTAGAAGAAGAAGAGGAAGTAGTAGAAGCAGAAGTAGTAGAAGCAGAAGTAGTAGAAGTAGAAGTAGAAGTAGAAGAAGAAGAAGTAGTAGAAGTAGAAGTAGAAGTAGAAGAAGAAGTAGTAGTACATGTAGAAGAAGAAGAAGTAGTAGTAGTCAGAAGAAGAAGAAGTGGTAGAAGAAGTAGAAGAAGAATTAGAAGAAGTTGTAGAAGTCGTAGTAGAAGTAGAAGAAGAAGTATTATGTTTTTCATAGTTTATATGTGAAGGATCTAATTTGTTCTTGTTACTGTTCTCGAAATATTCTATTTTGATCGTTTATTCTTCTCTCGTAGTTTATTTATTTCCTTACTTCCTTTCCTCAAAGGCCTATTTTTCCCTGTTGGAACCCTTGGACTTATGGCATCTTGATTTTCCAACTAGGGTTATAACCTAGCATGTAATAATAATAATAATAATAATAATAATAATAATAATAATAATAATAATAATAATAAATAAATAAATGAATAATAACTCAACTTATATTGAAATAGTTATGAAAGGGGGGAGTAAACGGCATACATCAAAGCAAATGTGAAACCACATTAAACATTGCAATTCCTAACAATAGGAAAATGATTGACTGTATTATCGACAATTTTTATCGGTGACATCACATGAGAGAAAGATGAAATATATGAAATATATATATATATATATATATATATATATATATATATATATATATATATATAAATATATATATATATATACATATATATATATATATATATATATATATATATATATACATATATATGTATATAGATAGATAGATAGATAGATATGTATCGATGTATATCTAAATGAGTGTGAAAATGTTGAATGTATGAATTTAGTATAAATTTACATATATCCATTTTATGCTCACATGAACAAACCTAATTATATACGTATACAAGCATTGGTCCACAATTATATATATATATATATATATATATATATATATATATATATATATATATATATATGTATATATATAAGTATAATATATATATATATATATATATATATATATAAGTATAAATATATATATATATATATATATATATATATATATATATATATATATATATACATATATACACACACACACACACATATATATATATATATATATATATATATATATATTATATATATATAAACAAATAGATACAGGCTTTTCAGTACATATGCATATAAAAATGTGTACGTGATTATGCATGAAATTGTAAACACATATATGATACAGTATACAAACATATGAAACACATGCT
>NC_090759.1:37882615-37898666 GCF_036898095.1 Palaemon carinicauda
ACATAAACACAACCCATTATCATCGTAATTATGGAAATGCATGTGCACATACTTAAACGATTGTTCATTAAAGGTTTAAAGGCAACTCGTGAATTGCAGAGGCAAGGGACAATGAAATTAGCCTATCAAGCAGGATAATGACAGAGACTGGCCATATACGAGCCCAAGCCCCTCTCCATCCAGGCTAGGAACAGGGAGGAACAGGTAATGGCTGATGATGACTCAGTGGGTAGACATATAGGCTCTGCCAAACCTACCTCCCACCCTCCATCCTTAGCTCACAAGCATGGTGAGGTTGCAGCGACAAAAAGAAACTAGCGAGTTTGAGCGGGACTCGAAGCCCAGTCTGGTGATCACCAGGCAGAGGCCATTAAAGGCCATTAAATATTAATTAGGATTCTCAGCAAGGTTTAGTTCAAACTGCATTAAAAACGAAGTCCAATAGTTGTGATTATATATTACATCTATGAATTCGAGCACTTCGTAACTCATCATCATTTCTTAGTGAATTCCTAACGTAGCCCAACAACCCCACGGGTATAATTAATCTCCAGCAATGTGTTAGATTAAACAGCACAGTTTTGAGCGTTACTTTTGTGAGCTATTGTTCACACAAATGGAGATTATAGTTTCCTGATATCTTTTAGTTGTGGCCTTTTGGAAGCGTCATTGCCTGATGATTGCCACACTGCGGTTTGAGTCCCGCGGAATCTCGTTATTTCCTTTGGCCGCTACAACCTCACCATCCTTGTGAGCTAGGGATGGAGGTTTGGAGGAGCCTATAGATCTATCTGCTGATTCATCAGCAGCCATTGCCTGGCCCTCCTTAGTCTTAGCTTGGGTGGAGGGGGGGCTTGAGCGCTGATCATATGTATGTTTATATGGTCAGTCTCTAGGGCATTGTCATGCCTCATTAGGGCAACGTCACTGTTCCTTGCCTCAGCAATTCATGAGCTGCCTTTAAACCTTAAACCTTTGAACCTAAGATTTTATTGTGACAAGACCCTTGTTTATGAAATATGAATGGGCAAATTTTTTTAAGTAATAACGTATACAAACAGGTGGTTTGTTCATATCAACATTGTTGTTACTGTATAATACTGTATTAAAAACCCTAAATAATAAAGACAGTTATATCAGGAAAACATTAATTTTTTCTATCGATATCTCTGTACAGAAACATTATGCTCGATCTTGACCTTGACCTTTGAGCTAGGACGTTCAAAATTGAATCACTTCCACGTCTCAATATAACAATTAATCACTACTCTATAAGTAAAACTGTGGCCAGGAACTTGTTCACAAACAAACAGGGGCGAAAACATAACCTCCTCTCAACTTCGTTGGTGGAGGTAACTAGACGCTCATCGGTTTTGAGGTACATTGTATATTATTATTATTATTATTATTATTAGCTAAGCTACAACCCTAGTTTGAAAAGCAAGATGCTATAAGCCCAAGGGCTCCAACGGGGAAAAATACCCAACCTGACATACGTAGTTGCTGTTAGCCTCAAAGGCGGGAAGCTCATTCCTCGTATAAGAGATTATTTTCTCACAATAAAAGATTCACTGGAACAATTAACGAAAATGAGATCTGAGTGACAGTTGGTGTGATTACTTTCCTAGATCTTATCCAACCATTTTCCAGGACGTTTCTGATTACAATGGAAACTAAATTTTAAGAATACAACACAATATGTTGATGTTATTAAGTAGGATGGCCTTATGTCAGCTGCACTCTTGTACATTCGAGCAGCCCTGGTATAGACAAGTATTAAACCAGTCGGTTTTGAGGTACATTGTATATTATTATTATTATTATTATTATTATTATTATTATTATTATTACTAGCTAAACTACAACCCTAGTATGAAAAGAAAGATGCTATAAGCCCAAGGGCTTATAGCATCCTGCTTTTCCATCGACTTCGTCATTATCCTTATCGTTAGAGTTCTCTTGCTTGAGGTTACACTCGAAGATTTTTCCTGTTTGAACGGACGAAACAAGGAGGGTAAAACGTTCTAGGCACCTCGCTAAAACGTTTGAGCTGTGGACCATCGACTTTACGGTGTCCCAATGCTCAGCCGTCCAAATGGCAGACTCACAGATTTACACATTTTGATCGATCCAGTCGGTGCACAGTACTTAACTGGCCTTGCTTGCTTGCGCTTGGAAATGGCGTACAATTCTGAGATCACGAAAAAAAAATCCATGTTGCTTTCACGGTTTCACCGACACTGTATGTTTACCTGTTTGGCTAAAGCAGTTTACGGTTATCAGGGGTCGTGTACAACACATTACATAGATATCTTGACATCCGAAAGATTGAAGATATTATCTAAGGTAAAACATAACCTCCTTTCAGTTTCAAAGCTGTTCGCAAACAAACACACACACGAACACACAAACAGGGTGTAAAACATTACCTCCTTCCAACTTCGAAGCTGTTCGAAAACAAACACGCACAAACACAAACAGGGGGTTAAACATAACCTCCTTCCAATTTCGAAGCTGTTCGAAAACAAACACACACACACACACAATCAGAGGGTAAAACATAACCTCCTTACAACACAAACAGGGGGTTAAACATAACCTCCTTCAAACTTCGAAGCTGTTCGAAAACAAACAAACACACACAAACACAAACAGGGGGTTAAACATAACCTCCTTCAAACTTCGAAGCTGTTCGCAAACAAACACACACACACATACACACAGGGGGTTAAACATAAGCTTCTTCCAACTCCGAAGCTGTTCGCAAACAAACACACACACACACAAACAGGGGGTAAAACATAACCTCCTTCCAACTTCGAAGCTGTTCGCAAACAAACACACACAAACACACACAGGGGGTTAAACATAACCTTCCAACTTACAACCTGTTCGCAAACAAACACACACACACACACACATACACAAACAGGGGGTAAAACATAACCTCTTCCCAACTTCGTTGGCGGCGGTAACACCAACATTCAAAGGTGATGAATGATATTAGCTGTCGTTGGACCCCCAAAACAAGGACCATCCATCCATAATCCAGCTCAATTATCGACTCTTCTCCCGATGAATAATACATCTCTCAGTGTTCTACTTTCTCAGACGTCGCGATCGATTGATTGGCAATGACTCTGTTGTGGTGGCCGATGTGGTAACGTCCCTGACTAGTGAAAGCCAGACCGGGGTTCGAGTCTCGCTCAAACTCGTTAGTTTCTTCGGTCGCTGCAATCTCATCATCCTTGTGAGCTAAAGGTGGGGGGTTTGGGGGACCCCATAGGGCTATCTGCCGAGACATCAGCAACCACTGCCTGGGCCTTCTTGGTCCTAGCAAAGTGGTGAGGGGGCTTGGGTGGTGATCTTATGTATACAGTGTATATATATATATATATATATATGTATACAGTGTATATATATATATATACTATACACTATACACACATATATATATGTACACAGTATATACATATATATATATATATATATATATATATATACATATACATATATACATATACATAAATATATACATATATATATACACACATATATATATAAATATATATATATATATATATATATATATATATATATACTGTATACGGGCAATCTGGCACTAACGAATGAAACTGGTTGTAGGCTTTTCACATGGGCTATTCCCCCAGCTTGTTTATTATGGGAGCTTTTAGCCGACTTCCACACATCATTTTGTATTACAACAACAAGGTTTACTCAGCACTTTGTTTTATCTGAAAAAGTTATTTCGTTTGTCCTCAAGAGCGCTTTATTATCCTGAATTGAAAGCGGGATTTGCTCTACGTATTTTTCATTCCTTCAAGGGTTGTGGTGGCCCTGACTAGTGAACATCTGACTTGGGTTCGAGTCCAGCTCAAATTCGTTAGTTTCTTTGTTCGCTGAAACTTCATCATCCTTGTGAGCACAAGGATGGCTGGTTTGGGGGAGCCTATAGGTTTATTTGCTGAGTCATCAGAATCCATTGCCTGGCCCTCCTTGGTGCTAACTTTGGTGGAGAGTGGACTTGGGCCCTTAATCATATGTATACATGATCAGTCTCTAGGGCACTGTCCTGCTTGATAGGGCAATGTCACTGTCCCTTGCCTCTGCCATTCATGAGTGGCCTTTAAAGCTTAAACCTTAAGACAAAAAATGCCGAAACTGCTTCATTTTAAGGTCCCAGCGAATGCTTAAAATCTTACTGTACACTGCCAGATATTTCGCGTCTGGTGTATACATTTTAAAGGTATTACTTTATAGAGCGAGATGTGTGTGAATACCAGTGTTGTTGCCTTTTACGATAGCAAACGAAGTCAAATTCGATTCGTTTTTATTATCGAAGCAGTTATTCCATCGTATCCTGGGTCTTTCCATATCTTGGGTTTTTTTAATGATATCTTAAACTTCAAACACATTGAATTCATTCATGGGTACATCAAGGTTTTCCTCAGTTTCAGGTATATTAATCAAATTATTCCCCTCATATCTCCTATTCATGACCTCACTAAGGTGCTGTATCCAGCTTTGTTAGTACTGTACAGTAACATTCACTAAATACTATTGTATTTTAACCAAAAAACAATAATACAACTCTCTCTTTGTGTCTGTATACATATATACACACAAACATTATATATATATATTATATATATATATATATATATATATATATACATAATATATATATATATATATATATATATATATATATATATATATATATATATATATATATATATATATATATATATATTAGCTATGTTTGGAGTTAAATGGCAGGACAAGAATAGAAATGAAACTATTAGAGAGATTACTCGAGTGCCATGTGCGGACGAGATCATGATGAGGGGTAGATGGAGATGGTTTGGGCATGCTCTTCGCACTCCCCAAGAGAGATTAATTCATCAAACATTCAGCTGGGCTCCATAAGGCACCACAAGAGTTTAAAGACCAAGGCCTACATGGCTGAGAACAAATGAAGCGCGAAGTAGGAGATGACGCATGGAGAAGTATTGAAATAAAAGCTCAAGATAGAGACGGATGGCGAGATCTAACCAAGGCCCTTTGGGTCAATGGGCAATGGAGGAGATGATGATGATGATGATGATATTAGCTATGTACGAATGATGATGATGATGAATGATGAAATAAAGATATTTTTATGTTTAAACTTTTCGACCTCCTTTCTAAGCAAGAGTTCCTTAACCTAAGGCAAGACCGTCTTTAAAGTGCTGATATTCTCTCTTTAACCCAAAGCAATGTCTTTCTTGAAAGCGACTTTGAAATACAATCTATACGCCGAACGTGTCACCTCTCCTCCGGCAATCCATTCATGAACGTCAGATCACAAGACCCCCTTTGTTCCCCAGTGGCTCTAATCGCTCTAATGCGTCTCCAATTACCAATCATTCGTCTTGCTTGGGAAATCGCCAGTCTATCTCAAGTTGCTGTCAAGATCTTCCCTCCACTGAGCTAAGAGTTGCTGGCCCTCTCTTGGGTTTATCAGGTTCTGTATGACTGAGAGTTGCTGGCCCTCTCTTGGGTTTATCTGGTTCTGTATGACTGAGAGTTGCTGGCCCTCTCTCGGGTTTATCTGGTTCTGTATGACAGAGTTGCTGACCCTCTCTTGGGTTTATCTGGTTATGTATGACGGAGAGTTGCCGACCCTCTCTTGGGTTTATCTGGTTCTGTATGACAGAGTTACTGGCCCTCTCTTGGGTTTATCAGGTTCTGTATGACTGAGAGTTGCTGACCCTCTCTTGGGTTTATCTGGTTCTGTATGACTGAGAGTTAATGGCCCTCTCTTGGGTTTATCTGGTTCTGTATGACTGAGAGTTGCTGACCCTCTCTTTGGTTTATCTGGTTCTGTATGACTGAGAGTTGCTGGCCCTCTCTTGGGTTTATCTGGTTCTGTATGACTGAGAGTTGCTGGCCCTCTCTCGGGTTTATCTGGTTCTGTATGACAGAGTTGCTGACCCTCTCTTGGGTTTATCTGGTTATGTATGACGGAGAGTTGCCGACCCTCTCTTGGGTTTATCTGGTTCTGTATGACAGAGTTACTGGCCCTCTCTTGGGTTTATCAGGTTCTGTATGACTGAGAGTTGCTGACCCTCTCTTGGGTTTATCTGGTTATGTATGACGGAGAGTTGCCGACCCTCTCTTGGGTTTATCTGGTTCTGTATGACAGAGTTACTGGCCCTCTCTTGGGTTTATCTGGTTCTGTATGACTGAGAGTTACTGGCCCTCTCTTGGGTTTATCAGGTTCTGTATGACAGAGTTGCTGACCCTCTCTTGGGTTTATCAGGTTCTGTATGACTGAGAGTTGCTGACCCTCTCTTGGGTTTATCTGGTTCTGTATGACTGAGAGTTGCTGACCCTCTCTTTGGTTTATCTGGTTCTGTATGACAGAGTTGCTGGCCCTCTCTTGGGTTTATCTGGTTCTGTATGACTGAGAGTTGCTGGCCCTCTCTCGGGTTTATCTGGTTCTGTATGACAGAGTTGCTGACCCTCTCTTGGGTTTATCTGGTTATGTATGACGGAGAGTTGCCGACCCTCTCTTGGGTTTATCTGGTTCTGTATGACAGAGTTACTGGCCCTCTCTTGGGTTTATCAGGTTCTGTATGACTGAGAGTTGCTGACCCTCTCTTGGGTTTATCTGGTTCTGTATGACTGAGAGTTACTGGCCCTCTCTTGGGTTTATCTGGTTCTGTATGACTGAGAGTTGCTGACCCTCTCTTTGGTTTATCTGGTTCTGTATGACTGAGAGTTGCTGGCCCTCTCTCGGGTTTATCAGGTTCTGTATGACTGAGAGTTGCTGACCCTCTCTTGGGTTTATCTGGTTCTGTATGACTGAGAGTTACTGGCCCTCTCTTGGGTTTATCAGGTTCTGTATGACTGAGAGTTGCTGGCCCTCTCTTTGGTTTATCTGGTTCTGTATGACTGAGAGTTGCTGGCCCTCTCTCGGGTTTATCTGGTTCTGTATGACAGAGTTGCTGACCCTCTCTTGGGTTTATCTGGTTATGTATGACGGAGAGTTGCCGACCCTCTCTTGGGTTTATCTGGTTCTGTATGACAGAGTTACTGGCCCTCTCTTGGGTTTATCAGGTTCTGTATGACTGAGAGTTGCTGACCCTCTCTTGGGTTTATCTGGTTCTGTATGACTGAGAGTTACTGGCCCTCTCTTGGGTTTATCTGGTTCTGTATGACTGAGAGTTGCTGACCCTCTCTTTGGTTTATCTGGTTCTTTATGACTGAGAGTTACTGGCCCTCTCTTGGGTTTATCAGGTTCTGTATGACAGAGTTGCTGACCCTCTCTTGGGTTTATCAGGTTCTGTATGACTGAGACCCTCTCTTGGGTTTATCTGGTTCTGTATGACTGAGAGTTGCTGACCCTCTCTTGGGTTTATCTGGTTCTGTATGACTGAGAGTTACTGGCCCTCTCTTGGGTTTATCTGGTTCTGTATGACTGAGAGTTGCTGACCCTCTCTTGGGTTTATCTGGTTATGTATGACGGAGAGTTGCCGACCCTCTCTTGGGTTTATCTGGTTCTGTATGACAGAGTTACTGGCCCTCTCTTGGGTTTATCAGGTTCTGTATGACTGAGAGTTGCTGACCCTCTCTTGGGTTTATCTGGTTCTGTATGACTGAGAGTTACTGGCCCTCTCTTTGGTTTATCTGGTTCTGTATGACTGAGAGTTGCTGGCCCTCTCTCGGGTTTATCTGGTTCTGTATGACAGAGTTGCTGACCCTCTCTTGGGTTTATCTGGTTATGTATGACGGAGAGTTGCCGACCCTCTCTTGGGTTTATCTGGTTCTGTATGACAGAGTTACTGGCCCTCTCTTGGGTTTATCAGGTTCTGTATGACTGAGAGTTGCTGACCCTCTCTTTGGTTTATCTGGTTCTTTATGACTGAGAGTTACTGGCCCTCTCTTGGGTTTATCTGGTTCTGTATGACTGAGAGTTGCTGACCCTCTCTTTGGTTTATCTGGTTCTGTATGACTGAGAGTTGCTGGCCCTCTCTTGGGTTTATCTGGTTCTGTATGACTGAGAGTTGCTGGCCCTCTCTCGGGTTTATCTGGTTCTGTATGACAGAGTTGCTGACCCTCTCTTGGGTTTATCTGGTTATGTATGACGGAGAGTTGCCGACCCTCTCTTGGGTTTATCTGGTTCTGTATGACAGAGTTACTGGCCCTCTCTTGGGTTTATCAGGTTCTGTATGACTGAGAGTTGCTGACCCTCTCTTGGGTTTATCTGGTTCTGTATGACTGAGAGTTGCTGGCCCTCTCTCGGGTTTATCTGGTTCTGTATGACAGAGTTGCTGACCCTCTCTTGGGTTTATCTGGTTATGTATGACGGAGAGTTGCCGACCCTCTCTTGGGTTTATCTGGTTCTGTATGACAGAGTTACTGGCCCTCTCTTGGGTTTATCAGGTTCTGTATGACTGAGAGTTACTGGCCCTCTCTTTGGTTTATCTGGTTCTGTATGACTGAGAGTTGCTGGCCCTCTCTCGGGTTTATCTGGTTCTGTATGACAGAGTTGCTGACCCTCTCTTGGGTTTATCTGGTTATGTATGACGGAGAGTTGCCGACCCTCTCTTGGGTTTATCTGGTTCTGTATGACAGAGTTACTGGCCCTCTCTTGGGTTTATCAGGTTCTGTATGACTGAGAGTTGCTGGCCCTCTCTTTGGTTTATCTGGTTCTGTATGACTGAGAGTTGCTGGCCCTCTCTTGGGTTTATCTGGTTCTGTATGACTGAGAGTTGCTGACCCTCTCTTGGGTTTATCTGGTTATGTATGACGGAGAGTTGCCGACCCTCTCTTGGGTTTATCTGGTTCTGTATGACAGAGTTACTGGCCCTCTCTTGGGTTTATCAGGTTCTGTATGACTGAGAGTTGCTGACCCTCTCTTGGGTTTATCTGGTTCTGTATGACTGAGAGTTACTGGCCCTCTCTTGGGTTTATCTGGTTCTGTATGATTGAGAGTTGCTGACCCTCTCTTTGGTTTATCTGGTTCTTTATGACTGAGAGTTACTGGCCCTCTCTTGGGTTTATCAGGTTCTGTATGACAGAGTTGCTGACCCTCTCTTGGGTTTATCAGGTTCTGTATGACTGAGACCCTCTCTTGGGTTTATCTGGTTCTGTATGACTGAGAGTTGCTGACCCTCTCTTGGGTTTATCTGGTTCTGTATGACTGAGAGTTACTGGCCCTCTCTTGGGTTTATCTGGTTCTGTATGACTGAGAGTTGCTGACCCTCTCTTGGGTTTATCAGGTTCTGTATGACTGAGAGTTGCTGACCCTCTCTTGGGTTTATCTGTTTCTGTATGACTGAGAGTTACTGGCCCTCTCTTGGGTTTATCTGGTTCTGTATGACTGAGAGTTGCTGGCCCTCTCTCGGGTTTATCTGGTTCTGTATGACAGAGTTACTGGCCTTCTTTTGGGTTTATCTGGTTCTGTATGACAGAGTTGCTGACCCTCTCTTGGGTTTATCTGGTTCTGTATGACAGAGTTACTGGCCCTCTCTTGGGTTTATCAGGTTCTGTATGACCGAGAGTTGCTGACCATCTCTTGGGTTTATCTGGTTCTGTATGACTAAGAGTTACTGGCCCTCTCTTGGGTTTATCAGGTTCTGTATGACTGAGAGTTGCTGACCCTCTCTTTGGTTTATCTGGTTCTTTATGACTGAGAGTTACTGGCCCTCTCTTGGGTTTATCAGGTTCTGTATGAAAGAGTTGCTGACCCTCTCTTGGGTTTATCAGGTTCTGTATGACTGAGACCCTCTCTTGGGTTTATCTGGTTCTGTATGACTGAGAGTTGCTGACCCTCTCTTGGGTTTATCTGGTTCTGTATGACTGAGAGTTACTGGCCCTCTCTTGGGTTTATCTGGTTCTGTATGACTGAGAGTTGCTGACCCTCTCTTGGGTTTATCTGGTTCTGTATGACTGAGAGTTACTGGCCCTCTCTTGGGTTTATCAGGTTCTGTATGACTGAGAGTTGCTGGCCCTCTCTTTGGTTTATCTGGTTCTGTATGACTGAGAGTTGCTGGCCCTCTCTCGGGTTTATCTGGTTCTGTATGACAGAGTTGCTGACCCTCTCTTGGGTTTATCTGGTTATGTATGACGGAGAGTTGCCGACCCTCTCTTGGGTTTATCTGGTTCTGTATGACAGAGTTACTGGCCCTCTCTTGGGTTTATCAGGTTCTGTATGACTGAGAGTTGCTGACCCTCTCTTGGGTTTATCTGGTTCTGTATGACTGAGAGTTACTGGCCCTCTCTTGGGTTTATCTGGTTCTGTATGACTGAGAGTTGCTGACCCTCTCTTTGGTTTATCTGGTTCTTTATGACTGAGAGTTACTGGCCCTCTCTTGGGTTTATCAGGTTCTGTATGACAGAGTTGCTGACCCTCTCTTGGGTTTATCAGGTTCTGTATGACTGAGACCCTCTCTTGGGTTTATCTGGTTCTGTATGACTGAGAGTTGCTGACCCTCTCTTGGGTTTATCTGGTTCTGTATGACTGAGAGTTACTGGCCCTCTCTTGGGTTTATCTGGTTCTGTATGACTGAGAGTTGCTGACCCTCTCTTGGGTTTATCTGGTTATGTATGACGGAGAGTTGCCGACCCTCTCTTGGGTTTATCTGGTTCTGTATGACAGAGTTACTGGCCCTCTCTTGGGTTTATCAGGTTCTGTATGACTGAGAGTTGCTGACCCTCTCTTGGGTTTATCTGGTTCTGTATGACTGAGAGTTACTGGCCCTCTCTTTGGTTTATCTGGTTCTGTATGACTGAGAGTTGCTGGCCCTCTCTCGGGTTTATCTGGTTCTGTATGACAGAGTTGCTGACCCTCTCTTGGGTTTATCTGGTTATGTATGACGGAGAGTTGCCGACCCTCTCTTGGGTTTATCTGGTTCTGTATGACAGAGTTACTGGCCCTCTCTTGGGTTTATCAGGTTCTGTATGACTGAGAGTTGCTGACCCTCTCTTTGGTTTATCTGGTTCTTTATGACTGAGAGTTACTGGCCCTCTCTTGGGTTTATCTGGTTCTGTATGACTGAGAGTTGCTGACCCTCTCTTTGGTTTATCTGGTTCTGTATGACTGAGAGTTGCTGGCCCTCTCTTGGGTTTATCTGGTTCTGTATG
Organism: Palaemon carinicauda; assembly: GCF_036898095.1. Taxonomy (NCBI): domain Eukaryota; kingdom Metazoa; phylum Arthropoda; class Malacostraca; order Decapoda; family Palaemonidae; genus Palaemon; species Palaemon carinicauda. The sequence continues at coordinate 37,893,770 of NC_090759.1, forward strand.
ACTGAGAGTTGCTGGCCCTCTCTCGGGTTTATCTGGTTCTGTATGACAGAGTTGCTGACCCTCTCTTGGGTTTATCTGGTTATGTATGACGGAGAGTTGCCGACCCTCTCTTGGGTTTATCTGGTTCTGTATGACAGAGTTACTGGCCCTCTCTTGGGTTTATCAGGTTCTGTATGACTGAGAGTTGCTGACCCTCTCTTGGGTTTATCTGGTTCTGTATGACTGAGAGTTACTGGCCCTCTCTTTGGTTTATCTGGTTCTGTATGACTGAGAGTTGCTGGCCCTCTCTCGGGTTTATCTGGTTCTGTATGACAGAGTTGCTGACCCTCTCTTGGGTTTATCTGGTTATGTATGACGGAGAGTTGCCGACCCTCTCTTGGGTTTATCTGGTTCTGTATGACAGAGTTACTGGCCCTCTCTTGGGTTTATCAGGTTCTGTATGACTGAGAGTTGCTGGCCCTCTCTTTGGTTTATCTGGTTCTGTATGACTGAGAGTTGCTGGCCCTCTCTTGGGTTTATCTGGTTCTGTATGACTGAGAGTTGCTGACCCTCTCTTGGGTTTATCTGGTTATGTATGACGGAGAGTTGCCGACCCTCTCTTGGGTTTATCTGGTTCTGTATGACAGAGTTACTGGCCCTCTCTTGGGTTTATCAGGTTCTGTATGACTGAGAGTTGCTGACCCTCTCTTGGGTTTATCTGGTTCTGTATGACTGAGAGTTGCTGACCCTCTCTTGGGTTTATCTGGTTCTGTATGACTGAGAGTTACTGGCCCTCTCTTGGGTTTATCTGGTTCTGTATGACTGAGAGTTGCTGACCCTCTCTTTGGTTTATCTGGTTCTTTATGACTGAGAGTTACTGGCCCTCTCTTGGGTTTATCAGGTTCTGTATGACAGAGTTGCTGACCCTCTCTTGGGTTTATCAGGTTCTGTATGACTGAGACCCTCTCTTGGGTTTATCTGGTTCTGTATGACTGAGAGTTGCTGACCCTCTCTTGGGTTTATCTGGTTCTGTATGACTGAGAGTTACTGGCCCTCTCTTGGGTTTATCTGGTTCTGTATGACTGAGAGTTGCTGACCCTCTCTTGGGTTTATCAGGTTCTGTATGACTGAGAGTTGCTGACCCTCTCTTGGGTTTATCTGTTTCTGTATGACTGAGAGTTACTGGCCCTCTCTTGGGTTTATCTGGTTCTGTATGACTGAGAGTTGCTGGCCCTCTCTCGGGTTTATCTGGTTCTGTATGACAGAGTTACTGGCCTTCTCTTGGGTTTATCTGGTTCTGTATGACAGAGTTGCTGACCCTCTCTTGGGTTTATCTGGTTCTGTATGACAGAGTTACTGGCCCTCTCTTGGGTTTATCAGGTTCTGTATGACTGAGAGTTGCTGACCCTCTCTTGGGTTTATCTGGTTCTGTATGACTAAGAGTTACTGGCCCTCTCTTGGGTTTATCAGGTTCTGTATGACTGAGAGTTGCTGACCCTCTCTTTGGTTTATCTGGTTCTTTATGACTGAGAGTTACTGGCCCTCTCTTGGGTTTATCAGGTTCTGTATGACAGAGTTGCTGACCCTCTCTTGGGTTTATCAGGTTCTGTATGACTGAGACCCTCTCTTGGGTTTATCTGGTTCTGTATGACTGAGAGTTGCTGACCCTCTCTTGGGTTTATCTGGTTCTGTATGACTGAGAGTTACTGGCCCTCTCTTGGGTTTATCTGGTTCTGTATGACTGAGAGTTGCTGACCCTCTCTTGGGTTTATCTGGTTCTGTATGACTGAGAGTTACTGGCCCTCTCTTGGGTTTATCTGGTTCTGTATGACTGAGAGTTGCTGACCCTCTCTTGGGTTTATCTGGTTCTGTATGACTGAGAGTTACTGGCCCTCTCTTGGGTTTATCTGGTTCTTTATGACTGAGAGTTGCTGACCCTCTCTTGGGTTTATCTGGTTCTGTATGACTGAGAGTTACTGGCCCTCTCTTGGGTTTATCTGGTTCTGTATGACAGAGTTGCTGACCCTCTCTTGGGTTTATCTGGTTCTGTATGACTGAGAGTTACTGGCCCTCTCTTGGGTTTATCAGGTTCTGTATGACTGAGAGTTGCTGACCCTCTCTTTGGTTTATCTGGTTCTTTATGACTGAGAGTTACTGGCCCTCTCTTGGGTTTATCAGGTTCTGTATGACAGAGTTGCTGACCCTCTCTTGGGTTTATCAGGTTCTGTATGACAGAGTTACTGGCCCTCTCTTGGGTTTATCTGGTTCTGTATGACTGAGAGTTGCTGACCCTCTCTTGGGTTTATCTGGTTATGTATGACTGAGAGTTGCTGACCCTCTCTTGGGTTTATCTGGTTCTGTACGACTGAGAGTTGCTGACCCTCTCTTGGGTTTATCAGGTTCTGTATGACTGGGAGTTGCTGACCCTCTCTTGGGTTTATCTGGTTCTGTATGACTGAGAGTTACTGGCCCTCTCTTGGGTTTATCTGGTTATGTATGACTGAGAGTTGCTGACCCTCTCTTGGGTTTATCTGGTTCTGTATGACAGAGTTGCTGACCCTCTCTTGGGTTTATCTGGTTCTGTATGACTGAGAGTTGCTGACCCTCTCTTGGGTTTATCTGGTTATGTATGACGGAGAGTTGCCGACCCTCTCTTGGGTTTATCTGGTTCTGTATGACTGAGAGTTGCTGACCCTCTCTTGGGTTTATTTGGTTCTGTATGACTAGCTGGACGTGGTTTTGAGTGACGGGTTTTAGTATACAAATTAACCGTCTCAACAGAGAGTTATCTGTGCTGAAAATGCCTTGTTAGTTTTATAAAGGTCAATACAGAACACGATGAAAGTTGTATAAGGACTGAATTTGCAGTTATTATTATTATTATTATTATTATTATTATTATTACTTGCTAAGCTACAACCCTAGTTGGAAAAGCAGAATGCTATAAGCCCGAGGGCTCCAAACGGGAAAATAACCCAGTGAGGAAAGTAAAAAAGGAAATTACAAGTAATTAACAATTAACATAAAATATTTTCAGAACAGCAACATCACATAAAAGAAAAAAAAACACAGAGAAAGAGAAATAACATTGAATAGTGTGCCCAAATATACCCTCAAGCAAGAGAGCTCTACCCCAAGACAGTGGAAGATATGATACAGAGGTTATGGCACTACCCAAGACTAGAGAACAATGGTTTGATTATGGAGCGTCCTTCTCCTAGAAGATCTGCTTACCATAGCTTAAGTCTATCTTGTACAATGACTCTTTTTGCACCTAAGAATGGCATTTGCAACTGCTATTCTTTGACTAAAATTCTAAATTTATAACGTGACTAAAGAGAACACATAAAATAAACACCTTGAACAGTTAAAGCAGATGGGATCTGAAACTTTATGCCTTTATACTATAGTCAATTCTTTTTAGTAAGGCGGATTTGCACCGACTCGCAGGGGTGCTATTTTAGCTCGGAGAAGTTTCATGATCGCTGATTGGTTGGACAAGATCATTCTAACCAATCAGATAGCAGGAAACTTTTCCGAGCTAAAAGGGCACCGCTGTGAGTCAGTGCAAATGTGCCTCATTAAAAAAAATTGAGTATAGTTAGAAAACCACGAAATGGCAAATGTAAGAATTGAAAGACTGAAAAGGACTGAAAACATGGTAGTTGAATCAGTAGAACTTCATAAGTTCAAAGTTGCAGCAAATTTTTTTATGTTGAACAGGCTGACATAAGTCTTTTTATAGTCTATATATGAATGGTCTGTTTTAATGTTAATGGTTTTTAAAATATTTAAAATATTTTTTTTTAATAATTCGTTAATTCTTATAGCGTTTACTTATTTCCTTGTTTCCTTTCCACACTGGGCTACTTTTCCCTGATGGAGCCCTTGGGCTTATAGCATCTTGCTTTTCCAACTAGGGTTGTAGCTTGGCTAATAATAATAATAATAATAATAATAATAATAGCAGGGAGAACACTCTAATGACTATCAGGATAGAAAAGATATTATTGTTAATCAAATTTTGTGGTGGCCTGTTGGTAACATCCCTGACCAATGATCACCAGACGGGAGTTCGAGTCCCGCTCAAACTCTTTAGTTCCTTTGGTTGCTGCAACCATACCTCCTTGTGAGCTAAGGAAGCGGGGTTTGGGGGGAGCCTATAGATCTACCTGTAGAGGCATCAGCATCCTTTGTCTGGCTCTCCCTGGTCCTAGCTTGGGGAGAGATGGGGCTTGTGCGCTGATCATACGTACATGTGGTCAGTCTCTAAGACATTGTCCTGCTTGCTAGGGCAATGTTACTGTCCTCTTCCATTCATGAGAGGCCTTTAAATTTTCAAATGCAAGTTACCCTCAAAGAACTCGCCTATTCTCATAGACAGACCACGGAATGTGAGTTTTCTAACGATCCTAGTATGGCCAAATGATCTGTTTTAGCTCAATGGAGATACCAGAAATGTGAAGCGTCTCACTCTATCACAGAGAGAGAGAGAGAGAGAGAGAGAGAGAGAAAAGAGAGAGAGAGAGAGAGAGAGAGAGAGAGAGAGAGAGAGAGAGAGAGAGAGAGAGAGAGTGGATGTATGGTCATTTGTCGAGTCGATCCTATTGTAATAGGAGTATACTCAACGGTCTTTCTTTGTAAAATAGGACAAGGAAAAGGTGACTAAACCTAATCCGGGTGAAGACGATTTGAATCTTTCTCAGTTTGCTTGAGGTAAATCATACAATAACTCTTATCATGTATAACGATCATTTAGCAAGCTGTATGGTGATTAAACAAGGTAAACATACTAGTGCATGCAAAACATAGAATATTAAAGCAAATAAGTAGTCTTTTTGGTATTACTGATATCTTGAAGTATTTAGTAGTGCCATAGACTCTGCACAATGGCCTTCCACTGTCTTGGATTAGAGTT
>NC_090759.1:37899166-37901666 GCF_036898095.1 Palaemon carinicauda
CACATATATGTGTATATATACACATATATATGTAATATATATACACACACACACACATATATATATATATATATGTGTGTGTGTATATATACACATATATATACACACATATATATATATACATATATATATATATATATATGTGTGTGTGTGTGTATATACACATATATATATACACACATATATACATATATATATATATATATATATATATATATATGATATATATATAATATATATATATGTATATATATATATGAATTTCTTATTATTATCAAAATTATCAAACGGATAAAATTTTTAAAGGACTGCGTTACGTAAACATAGAAAGAATAGATTTATCGACTAGAGTTCGAATCCCATACATTATGGAAATAGAGATTATTACCTCCGCCAACGAAGTTGGAAGGAGGTTATGTATTCGTCCGTTTGTGTGTGTATGTTCATAACCAGCTTCCTGGCAACAATTACTATCGTAGAGTAATGCAACTTGCAGGGAATAACTGTTATGTAAAAGGCTGGAAAGGATTAAATTTTGGAAAGGTCAAAGGTCAAGCAAAATGTCCAATTCACGTAATCAGCCATAAGTATGGATATCGTTATCACAGAGACTTTAAATTTGTAAGGTCAAAGTGGAGCCAAAGGTAGAGAAATAATTTGGATATCGTTATCACAGAGACTTTAAATTTGTTAAGGTCAAAGGTCAGCGTCAAAGTGGAGCCAAAGGTAGAGAAATAATTTGGATGTCGTTATCACAGAAACTTTAAATTTGTTAAGGTCAAAGGTCAGTGTCAAAGTGGAGCCAAAGGTAGAGAAATAATTTGCATATCGTTATCACAGAGACTTTAAATTTGTTAAGGTCAAAGGTCAGTGTCAAAGTGGAGCCAAAGGTAGAGAAATAATTTGGATATCGTTATCACAGAGACTTTAAATTTGTTAAGGTCAAAGGTCAGTGTCAAAGTCGAGCAAAAGGTAGAGAAATAATCTGCCGTGGCGGAGGTCTACGCTCTATTGAGTGACACTCTAGTTTCCAGATCTATGACATGAGAGTTGTTAAGTATGTATATTCTCAAAGATTCGAATACATTAATACACTATTTCAAGTCTCTCGGATTATCTAATGTAGGTAATTCTTCATATTCACGTAATGTACACTTAAAAAAACCGTAATTCTAATCAGAAATTCTTCGTAAAAATCTACTGTTCTCAGCCGTATTTCAGTAAAATACAGGCGATCGTAATTTTACCTTAATTTGTTATTATCTTTTACTGGTTGGTGACCGTAATACAACGCATTAACGTCAATATATAAGTTTTTAAAATGGCAAATTCCTGGCAACATTTATTCCAGGATTTGTACCGTTTTTTTACGGCAAAATTTTTAGTATATGGAATAAGAGAAGGGTACTTTTCTCATAATCTTAAAAGAGTAGGCAAATATTGTCCAGACTTATGGTAAACTGAAGAAGCCATCTTTAAACTGACGTTGTTAATAGTTTATATATGGCATAGCTATTTTGACGTTGTTACTGTTTTTAGAATGATTTATTGTTAGTTTGTTCCCATCATTTATTTATTTCCTTATTTCCTTTCCTCACTGGGTTTTTTTTCCCTGTTGGAGCCCTTGGGCTTATATAGCATCTTGCTTTTCCAACTAGGGTTGTAGCTTGGCTAGTAATAATAATAATAATAATAATAATAATAATAATAATAATAATATGCAAGCAGGTAAGAAGTAAAAATTGCTATAATTAATCATATCAATTTTAGTCGTCATCTATTGTTCCAATATCCATTGATTTTTCCACACGATTGAATAATGAATGATGAAAGGTAAAAAATAAATAAAAATATCGAATGAAAAAAAAAAAAAAAAAACCGAATCGGTTATCTATTGTTTTCCGCATGTATCTTTTTTTTTCTTTTTTTACGGTAATATTATTGAACATAAATAGTTGAATATTTAATTGACTGTAAATTCTGTCCATGTTTTCCAAATATCCATTTAATTTCCCACGTAATCTTCAAGTCTAAATTATCAATGAAAGATTATCTTCAGCACTGCGTATATCCTGTGTTTTAACATGAAAAATATACAGGAATAAAGGCTTTCCAAAAGACCAAAATGCTTTATTGTTTCATCGTGAAATGAAGGCGAATTTTATGAGCATATATCTCATGTCATCACGGTAATGGAGGATGTGAAATAATTATCATTATAATTTTTATTATCAACATTAACATTAATGTTCATGTTAATGTTAATGTTAATGTTAACATTAACATTAACATTAATGTTAACGTTAACATTAATATCAATGTTAATATTAATATTAATATTAATATCAATATCAATGTTAATGTTAACATTAACATTAACATTAATACTATTAACATTGATAGTAATATTAATATTAATATTAACATTAACATTAATATTAAAATTAACACTGATACTAATATTAATATTGATATTAATATTAATAGTAACATTAACATT
>NC_090759.1:37906666-37909166 GCF_036898095.1 Palaemon carinicauda
CGACAGAAGAAACGAACGAGTTTGAGCGGGACTAACCCCAGTCTGGCGATCACCAGTCAGGGACGTTACCACATCGACCACCACAACCTTAAACACAACACAAAGATAAAAGACACGCGCGCACAACTAAACTTACTCAAAAATTCAATAATATTTTCATATTTACCTACATTAGAAAATATTACTTTAAAACATCGAACATATACAGTATATACTATTCATAAAATGAGAATAATCTCTAAAGTTTATATGCTTATTTTGTGCTTCAGCTGCATGGCCATGTTCACCCGGGCACACTGTTCTATATATTTATCTTCCTGTTATTTTTTAAAAAGTTTTTATAGTCTAAATAGGAAATATTAATTTTAATGTTGTTACTGCTCTTAAAATATTCTATTTTAATTACTTCTCTTATTTCCTGGTTTCCTTTCCCCACTGGGCTATTTTTCCTGTTGGAGCCCCTGGGCTTATGGCATCCTGCTTTTCCAACTTGGAAATAATAATAATAATAATAATAATAATAATAATAATAATAATAATAATAATAATAATAATAATAATAATAATAATAATAATAATAATAAGGAAATGCATAGTCCTTTAGTTTCATTTGCCTTTCATTCACCAACACAGTGCCTCACATTCAGTTTGAAAAACAACCAACCCATTTGACCAGGAATTAGTCAGTTTCCTGCAGTTCAATCTTTTCCAATGCAAAATCTGAATTCTCTAAATCCATGTATATCTAGCTCAGCATTCATTGCCTCAAACTCTATTATTATTATTATTATTATTATTATTATTATTATTATTATTATTATTATTATTACTTGCTAAGCTACAACCATAGTTGGAAGAACAGGATGGTATATGCCCAGGGTTTCCAACAAGGAAAAATAGCCCAGTGAGGAAAGGAAATCAGGAAATAAACTAAAAGAGAAGTTTTAGAACAATAACAACATTAAAATAAATCTTTTATATATAAACTATAAAAACTGTGTGCTCGAGTGTACCCTCAAGCAAGAGAACTCTACTCCAAGACAGTGGAAGACCATGGTACAGAGGCCATGGCACTACCCAAGACTAGAGAACAATGGCTTGATTTTGGAATGGCCTTCTCCTAGAAGAGCTGCTTGCCATAGCTAAAGTCTCTCTTCTACCCTCACCAAGAGGAAAGTAACCACTGAGTATAGTGCAGTAATTAACTCCTTGGGTGAAGAAGAATTCTTTGGTAATCTCGGTATTGTCAGGTGTATAAGGACAGAGGAAAATGTGTAAAGAATATGCCAGACTTCGGTGATTGTGTAGGTAAAGGAAAAGTAAGCCGTAACCAGAGAGGAATCCAATGTAGTACTGACTACTGACTGGCCAGTCAAAGGACCTAATAATAGTCTAGTGGTAGCATATCAACGAGTGGGTGGTGCCCTGGCCTACCCACTCCCTACAAAAATCCGAAATCATTTCACTTGACCGAAAATAGGCCTATAGATTATTTTCTATTGCATTTTTTTCGTCTCAAAACAGACGTTCATATCTCCATTTTACCAACCCCTGCCTATAACGTCCTAAAAATAGCCCAAGGCGTTACCAACCCAGGATTGATAACCTACAATTTCGCCAATGAGGGGTCATCATGGCTAATTTTCAGCCAGATATTCTAGGGTCATGTGAAATATTCCTCCATTAGATCAGAGTAAGATTTCCATTTTTGTATAAGCAATTTGGCGATTTCAGTCTTTCGATTTTGCATTTTCTATTTCATATTGATTGCTTGAATGTAGGTCAGGGTATTTCTTTGTGTCATGAACATTTCAGATAGCTTCTTGTGTCAAACTTTTTAGATAGCTTCTTTGTGTCAAGAACTTTTTAGATAGCTTCTTTGTGTCAAACTTTTTAGATAGCTTCTTTGTGACAAACTTTTTAGAAAGCCTCTTCGTGTAATTTATTCAAGGATTTTTACCATTTTTCATGGCAAATCTTTTGACAGTGTACTCTGATATAGACCAATAAGAGACCACATCATGTTTCAATGATCATCACTGAATAAAATTTCAATAATAAAAGATGCAATAATAAACTTTTAAATATGAAGAATAAAAGGAAAAGATTACAAGTTACTATTTTGAAAGCTCCCATATTTTTCCCTTATTCTATTAAGGGAAAAGCATTTACTCGGTATTAAACTCCCAACTGCTTATGTATTGCAGTCACGCACGACTACCCATCACACGCATGAATAAAATATCTTATAATGATATTTCTAGCAATCATAAAAGCTCTTTTTCCTTATTGAATATAAAACTTCTCTCTCTCTCCTCTCTCTCTCTCTCCTCTCTCTCTCTCTCTGAGAAAAAAAATTCACAATTATCATTCTGCCAATTGAAAGTAGAGATTCGTAAATTCCATAACATATTCTCTCTCTCTCTCTCTCTCTCTCTCTCTCTCTCTCTCTCTACATTACTCCTTGAAAAAAAATTCACAGTTATTAGTCTGCCAATTG
>NC_090759.1:37911666-37924166 GCF_036898095.1 Palaemon carinicauda
TCTCTCTCTCTACATTACTCCTTGAAAAAAAAATTCACAGTTATTAGTCTGCCAATTGAAAGTAGAGATTCGTAAATTCCTTAACATATTCTCTCTCTCTCTCTCTCTCTCTCTCTCTCTCTCTCTCTCTCCTTGAAATTCTTTTTCCACAGTTATAACAGAAAATGTGTTATAGACCTCTCATCTTGGACGATTGAATTTTCGTTCTAAATGACGAATATGGAATCCTGGAAACAAGAGACAAGAATCGATTTAACATAATCGAGTCATGAAATCGCTATTCCCTTACTTTATAACGTAGACTACTCTATTTTACGGTTCTGGTGGCCTATGGAAAACGTCCCTGCCTAGCTATGGTAAGCAGCTCTTCTAGGAGAAGGACACTCCAAAATCAAACCATTGTTCTCTAGTCTTAGGGTGTGCCACAGCCTGTGTAACATGTTCTTCCACTGTCTTGGGTTAGAGTTCTCTTGCTTAAGGGCACACTCGGGCACACTGTTCTATCTGGTTTCGTTTCCTCTTGTTTTGTTAAATTTTTATTGTTTATATAGGAAAAACTTATTTTAATGTTGTTACTGTTCTTATTTTTCCTTGTTTCCTTTCCTCACTGGGCTATTTTCTCTGTTGGGGCCCCTGGGCTTATAGCATTTTGCTTTTCCAACTAGGGTTGTGGCTTAGCATTTAATGATGATAATTATAATAAAAATAATAATAGCGATCACCAGACTGAGATTCAAGCCCCGCTCTAACTCGTTAGTTCCATCTAGTGGCTGCAACCTCACCATCATTGTGAGCTAAGAATGTGGAGGTTTGGGAGAGCCTATATGTCTACCTGCTGAGACATCAGCAATCATTTTTTGGCCCTCCCTGGTTCTTGCTTGAGTGGAGAGTGGGCTTGGGCGCTGATTATATGCCTATATGGTTAGTCTCTAGGGCACCGTCGCCGTCCCTTGCCTCTGCCATTCATGAGAGGCCTTTAAACCTTTAAGAGCAAAACGGTATCCGAGAAATTAGCATAGCACAGAAGCCTTTCAGCGAAGATATAATAGTTCCTTTAGTCGCTGCAACCACACCATCCTTGTGAGCTAAGGATGTAGGGGTTTAGGGGAGCCTATTGGTCTATCTGCCAAGTTATCGCCAGCCGTTGCCTGGCCCTCCTTGGCCCTAGCTTGGGTGGAGAGGGGGCTTAGGTGCTGATCATAGGTAATATGGTCAGTCTTTAGAGCATTGTCCTGCCCGTTAGAGATAAAAGTGGCCAGAAACAAATATCATAAACGATTTAAAAGCTCATTGCTATTCACAGAAAAAGATTTATTCCTGAACACAAAGTTTTAGGATATTCTATTCATTTATCAGAAATGCGAGATTCTAACCGTCTAACGGATCTCGAGAAGGAAATTACCAAGTACTCGGATAATTCCAATGCTTAAAACCATAGTCTTTCATAGATAACTTTGAATTATTGCTTTGAGAACTTGGTTTACATCATATGTCAAAGGTTAGTGTGATCACTGACCTCCCTAATTTGGAGAGAAAGGTTAAAGTACCTTTTAAAGAAAGAACCTTTTAAAGAAAGAAATAGAAGTGCGTGTTCGAACGGCTCTACACAAAACAGAAAGTATTCCATGTGTGTATAACTTCATATAAGTTACATGTATACATACATACATGCATGCATACATACGCCTTTTCCCATAATTACTGATGGTTTGACATCAGAAGGGAAAAAGTCTTCTGGTTCCAAGCCAATCCTATAGGGACAGAATTGTTTCCTGCGATTCCTCTCTCTTGACCTTAGCTTAAGCCCGTGTTTCCTCCGCTCCTCTTTCTTGACCCTGGCTAACGCCCGTATCCATTTTCAGGAAGAATGTTGAACAGTGACCTAAAAATCGAAGCACGCAAACATTTCAAAAGCGAAGTACCCATTTTTTCCAACATTACTAAATCTTTCATAGGAATCGATCAATGAAGTTCCGATATATCTTGTAAAGGGACTGACAGACATACTGGCAAAGTTTCTCAAACAGCTTTACTGACAGAAGCAAGGATTGGTCTTGGACAGAAGTCGTCTTCTTTTTCAACACCATTATCCCTACATTATTATCATTATCACTAGCCAAGCTACAATCCTAGTTGGAAAAGCAAGATGCTATAAGCCCAAGGGCTCCAACAGGGAAAAAATAGCCCAGTGAGGAAAGGAAGTAAGGAAATAAATAAATGATGAGAATAAATTAACAAGAAATCATTCTGAAAACAGTAACAGTGTCAAAACAGATATGTCCTATATAAACTATTAACAACGTCAAAAACAGATATGTCATATATAAACTAAATAAACTCTTCCACCAAACTTCTTCTCTCCATATCCTCCTTCACCTTATCTCCTAATCTAATTCTCTGCCTCATTCTTTATCTTTGCCCATGTTAGGGGCCTTAGACATAAGTCGTCTTCTCCTTTTTCCCCATCGGTATCCCTACATTAAAGGGTCGGTTGCCTAATACACCCTCTCCATTGCCTATTCCACCTCCTCTCCATATCATCCTTCACCTTATCTCACCATCTAATTCTCTCTCCCTATCGATCTTCGCCCCTGTTAGGGACCTTTGACAGAAGTAAACAAGGTGAAATATATTATCTTTCTATCCCAGAACAATAACGCAAGCATCTCATAATATTAGAAAAGAATCGTTCTGAAACTTAAGTATCTTCTCTCAATTTCGACGGAAACCGAGCAAGGTCAATGTCTACCAACCTCGTCGAAGGCCGAAGATTTGCATCTGTGAGGCTCATTAGTCATGCAATGGAGTTATATATGACCTTTCCTGTCAGTTACTATAGTCCAATTCTTTTAGCGACGCAGATTTGCACCGACTCGCAGCGGTGTCCTTTAAGCTCGGAAAAAGTTTCCTGATCGCTGATTGGTTGGACAAGATAATTCTAACCAATCAGCGATCAGGAAACTTTTCCGAGCTAAAAGGGCACCGCTGCGAGTCGGTGCAAATATGCATCGCTAAAAGAAATGGACTATACTTACCTCCTCTTGCCGTGATGAAGGTTGTCATATACTTTCATTATTAAATAGTTAGATTTTATAGGGCTTCTAGAGCCTATTAATTTTCGTGGCATGAAATAAATACTTAATGTTAAGAGAGAGGTATGTAGATTAGTAGAGAGCTACACATATATTTCTACATGAATGTGTACATATATTAACTGATTACGGTTTAGGTCATAAATTTGATATAATGCATTAAAAGTATATATTTATTTCTAATATATTGCATTGAAGGAGCAAAAAATGTGGATGCAACGCATACGAGATGCATTTTTTTTTTAATATAATGCGTAAAAAGCGCTAAATAATTAGATGTAATGCATAAAAGGTACATTTTCTGATATAATGCATAAAATGTGCAAAGAATTTGGAAATGTGAAAATTATTTTAGCAAACTACGCAATTGCGCTAACAGCATATTCTCTTCACTTAAGAGATAATGTCAGTAATAACTGGAGGGAAGTTACAGACAGATCTTTGTGTGTAGAACAAAACATAACTTTGTTGTGCCGTGCCAAGAGTAGGTCGTGACTCAAAGGCGAGCTGAAAGCAGCCTACAACCCTAGTTGGAAAAGCAGGATGTTACAAACCCTAGGGTGCCAACAAGGAAAACAGTCCAATTAGGAAAGGAAATAAAGCAGCAACGAATAAACTATATATGAGTTATTTATATATATATATATATATATATATATATATATATATATATATATATATATATATATATAGATATATATATATGTATATACATACATACATTATTTATATATATTTATAAATTTTAATATATATACATATATAAATTTCAAACATATATATATATATATATATATATATATATATATATATATATTCTTTTTGTTCACGGCCAGCTCTCCCCGTCCTTCGAGTTAGGAGGAGGAGAAAGTAGTCCTACCCTGTTGAGAAGGGTGTGTATGTGTGTGTATACCTATCTAAATATTTGGCCGTCATTTTTGACGTGTCACGTACAATAGTAAATATATATATACTGTACATATATATATATATATATATATATATACTGTATATATATATATATATATATATATATATATATATATATATATATATATATATATATATATATATATATACTAGTGTCTGTAACCTCATCATCTTTGTGAGGTAAGGAAAGGGGTTTGAGGAGCCAATACATCTATATGCTTAGTCATCAGCAGCTATTGCCTGGCCCTCCTTGGTCTTATCTTGGGTAGAGAGGGGGCTTGGGCTGCTTATCTGGTCCTGTATAGCAGGGGAACCCTACTCTCTAACAGGACCACCACGGTCGTTTTATGATGTTCATTCACGAGCATTTAACACTTCAAAGTTTCATGAATAAGATAAAGAAAAGCTCAATACGTAATACTCACAGCTGCCTTTGTATAAGATTACTCCAAGTCGCCTTCAGTTCGAGGCTAGGCGCCCTCAGGACGAGGGTCCGTTTGTTTTCCCTGCCCAAGGTGACCGTGTTGTGATTCTTCTTCTTCTTGGTGGCACGCTGAGTCTTGGGCAACGTCATGTAGCTGTTCGTGGCGCCTGGCACCTTGACGGTGGAGTCTATGATCAGTCTAAATTCAGTGGCTGGAAGAGATCGAATAATAGGACATTTAGAAAATATATATTGCTTAAATTGAATTAACGTTATTGAATACATCATGGGGGAGAAAGTGTTTATTACAATTATACATAATTACATAATTAACGATGACGTTACCATTAGATAATATCACTACATAAATTATTTCACGATATATAATAGGGATGTAAATAAAATATCAAAATCAAGGAAGTCTGGAAGAAATCACTTTATTGAATAATAGTTATTCAAGTTATATACAGTATATATATATATATATATATATATATATATATATATATATACATATATATATATACATATATATATATATATATATATTATATATACATATATATATAAATATATATTTAAATATATATATATATATATAAATATATATATACGTATATATATTATATATATATGTACATATATATACATATATATATATATATATTCATATATATCTATCTATCTATCTATCTATCTATCTATCTATATATATATATACATACACATATATATATACATATATACATATATATGTATATATATATATATTTATATATACATATATATATATATAAATATATATTTAAATATATATATATATAAATATATATATACGTATATATATTATATATATGTACATATATATACATATATATATATATATATATATATATATTCATATATATCTATCTATCTATCTATCTATCTATCTATCTATCTATCTATATATATATATATATATATATATATATATATACATATATATACATATACTGTATATATATATACATATATAAACTTATACAACTTAGACATCCGTAGCTGGCGAGACTGAAGAGAAAGTTTTGAATAACTATATCGATGAAGTTCTACGTAACTTTCTATCCTGATTTTACTAACTTAACGTAGTTGTTAAGGGCATTTGCACATAATTTAATACTTTATAAAGTACCTATTTATTTGTATATAAAAGGGTTATTATATTTTGTATCCAAATTGTGTGCTATATTAAATTTTCCGTTTAACAGATTCATGTTCATACTAAGGTATTTCGATGCAGCTACATCACTAATGCCATTAAATTTCATATAGTATATTATTTAAATTTTGGAGTGCATTACTGATAATTATACAAAAAAAAAAAAAAAAAAAAAAAAAAAAAAAAACTTTTAAAGCCCAACTAGATGACTATATATAAGCTGGAATGAGTTTGAGCAAACTTCTCTAAATGAAAGAGGTTAGGAAGCGTTATGACTTACTATGTAAGGAAATATCTTCTTATTCTTGGGGTCACAAATCCTTTCTAAACCTTGCCCATAGGTATATATAACTTCTGTTGGTTACTAACGTTTTTTAGTTACTTTATGGGGTCATGAGTACTCTCCTGATATTGTCCATAAGTTTATAAAACTTCTGTTAGTTATATGAGTTTGTACTTACTTTATTCATTTAAAAAGAAGACTAAAAAGAACCACTAAATTTTTAAACAGACGCGTCATCATTCATTAAAGTATGTTTAAGATCTGTGCTCTCCTGCAGTCATTATTCATTGAGGTATCTTTAAGATCTGTGTTCTCTTACAGTCATTATTCATTGAGGTATCTTTAGGATCTGTGTTCTCCTGCAGTCATTTCTCGTTGTCAGCGAAATCTACCTCGAGCTTCAAATCAATATTTTTCCTTTCTGATATGAAGCTCAGCAAATACAAATATCTAGCAGAACGTTCAAAGAACAAAGCCCAGAGTTCAATCAGAAACTTGAGATAGGCAAAGACATGAACAGAGACAATGGACAGCAGCATAATTTATTGACCTAACACTTCTAGAGAGGTAGGGGATGAGAGAGAGAGGGAGAGGAGAGAGAGAGAGAGTAACTCGTGATGCTGACTTATGGTAGAGATGTGACACTAAAACTGTTAAGTTCCTTGATATGAACAGGAAATAGATTATAATTAGTTTTATCTTCCTTACTTTAATCTTATTTTGCTTTATTGGACACTTTCCTTAATTGATCATACATTTTTTTTATTCCATGAATGAAATAAACTTTGGAATAAAGGGATTGTGTTGTTGTTTTAGATTTGTCTTGCAATGTGCAAGGCTGCTTAGACGTTTAGCACATAAATTAATACTTTATAAAGTAATTTAAGTGTATATAAAATGGTTATTATAATTTGTATTTAAATTGTGTGCTATATTAAAATTCCCGTTTAACAGATTCATGTTCATACTAAGGTAACAAATCCATCAATAGTTTTAATTGGAAGCCATTTTTATCCCACGTAGAGACTTAAAGGGTTCAAAGGCCTCTCATGTATGGCAGAAGTAAGGTTCAGTGACACTGCCCTATCAAGCAGGACAATGCCCTAGAGACTGACCATATATACCTATGATCAGCGCCCAAGCCCCCTCTCTATCCAAGCTAGGATCAAGGAGAGCCAGGCAATGACTGCTGATGATTCAGCTGATAGACCTATAGGCTCCCCCAAACAACCCCCATTACCTCACAAGGATGGTGAGGTTCCAGTTACCAAAGAAACTAGCCAGTTTGAGCGGGACTCGAACCTCAATAGGGCATTTACCAGTTAGGGACGTTACTACATCGGCCACCACAACCCCACAACTTAGCTCACAAGGATGGTGAGGTTGCAATGACCAAAGAAAATACCCAGTTTGAGCGGGACTCGAACCTCAATATGGTGTATACCAGTCAGGGACGTTACTACATCGGCCACCACAACCCCATAACTTAGCTTACAAGGATGGAGAGGTTGAAGCGACCAAAGAAACTACGCAGTTTGAGCGGGACTCTAATCTCAATATGGCATTCACTAGTCAGGGACGTTACAACATCGGCCACCACAATCCCAGAACCATAAATAAAATAATTAAATCATCATTCACCTTTCTTCTTGACGGTAAAGACAGCATGCAACACCAAGGATGGTGAGGTTCCACTTACCAAAGAAACTACCGAGTTTGAGTGGGCCTCGAACCCCAGTCTGGCGTTCAGCAGTCAGGGACGTTACCACATCGGCCACCACAACCCCACAACCATAAATAAAATATTTAAATCATCATTCACCTTTTTTCTTGACCGTGAAGACAGCATGCAAGACCGCAGTCAAGGGCACAGGATCCTCCATGACGAAGATGACCCGATCTCGGTTGATCTTCGTGAAGAGGAGGAGATCCGTGAAGAGCATCACCCAGTACTGCTTCAGGTTCCGGCCCTCGAACTTGTGGAGTTCGCCGCCGAACACCCACTGACGGCGGTTGTCGTGCAGGCGGAAGGGCTGAAAAGGGGGGAAAGGGGGTGGGGCATGTTATAGCATACTGGTTTTCCAGTTAGGGTCATATCTTAGCATGTAATAATAATAATAATAATAATAATAATAATGATAATGATAATAATAATAATAATAATAATAATAATAATAATAATAATTTTGATAATTTCAATATTAATAAAAATTTAATAATTCTGATAATTCTAATAATAAATATTTTAATAATAATGATAATTATAACAATATTAATAATAATATTTTGATAATTTTGATAAAAATTTTAATAATAATAATAATTTATTAATAATAAAAATAATAATCCATAGACCCAGATAATAATAATAATAATAACAATAATAATACCAACAATAATAATGGTGGTAAACCCAGATATCCCTGAACAAAACAAATGAAATTCTGGTACATTATGAGCTTAATATGCATACAAATGAGAATGATAGATTCACACGTCAACCAACAAAATGTGGAGTTAGCACACTCAACTTTATCAAGTATCAAAACAGTATTGAAATATAAATAATCTTGCAATGAACTTCGCAGAAAATGTAAGAGAATACTAAAATACATATGACCCATGTAGATGAATAATGAGACGTCGGAATATGGGTTTTCTTCATTTCTTACAAAAGGTTCGTTCGTAAGTACACTATACACAGCTACCCTCTCAGGTGAGGGACTGGTCAACTCGAGCGCCCAAAGGCAACTAACTGCCTTTGCTACCAAAATGCAATCTTGTATAATAACATGCTGACATATAGGGTTTTGTGGAATACTCATGAATTTTTAGTTCATTTACCTTGACGTACAACACACATCTATATATATATATATATATATATATATATATATATATATATATATATATATATATACATATATATATATACATATATATATATATACATATATGCATATATATATACATATATGCATATATATATATATATATATATATATATATATATATATATATATATATACATATATATATAAATAAATTTCTACCTCATACTTGGGATCAAACGTTAGCCCCTTCTAATGAAAGTATGAGGTAGAAATTTATTTCTATTTGAACACGATGTTGTGTTGATATTCAGCCATATATATATATATAAATATATATGTATATATATATATATATATATATATATATATATATATATATGAATTAGGACACATATAATCGATTAATAAAATTAAGAAAAGATGGTTTAATTCGAATGATATGAGAACGGTAGATTTAAATGTAAAAATTATCAACAGCAAATTATTGTAAAATGAAATGGAAAAGAATATTTTGCACTGGTATCGTACTTCAAACTAGAATGGAAACACTTCAAAGCCCAGATACGAGGTGGGAGTCAAATGTGCTTACAATCATGGCCTAGATAAACGAGCAATATGCGGTGTGAAATGTACAATGCTTTGGAGGAAACATGATAAAAGGACTGTGGAGGTCCTATAGAGAGTAGGGTTCCCCTGCTGTATAGGACCAGAGAAGCAACTCTTAAAATTAAGAAAGTAAATAAGTAAATAAGTAAATAAGTAAATAAGTAAATAAGTAAATAAGTAAATAAGTAAGTAAGTAAGTAAGTAAGTAAGTAAGTAAGTAAGCAAGTAGGTAAATTATCAGCTGATAGTTTCATCTAATAGGCAGCCTTCTGTGAATAACATACATTACAGAGACTACGCATATACTGTAGTTCATCTAGTTATTGAATCATGAGACGAAAGAGAGACGTTCCTTCAAAATATAAGATAGGATAGGGCACAGCTAGTCCCTCGATCGAGAGAGAACGCGAACATTAAATAACACTGAAATATGTGCCAGACACCCTTGCATATTTATATTAAATTTAATCAAACCTCTATAGTCAATTTTTTTAGCAAGGCAGATTTGCACCGACTCGCAAGAGTGCCCTTTTGGTTCGGAAAAGCTTCCTGATCGCTCATTGGTTGGACAAGATAATTCTAACCAATCAGAGAGCAGGAAACTTTTCCGAGCTAAAATGGGCACTGCTGCGCCTTATTAAAAAAAAATGAGTATAGTTTGCGTGACGAAGCCATTCAATTTCTATACTTTGGCTGGTTCATCCTTGCTAAGCTTCTTGGTAGAGAAAATGCTGTACTGGCTGTTACTTAATGGTGTCTGGTTTTAGTTCTTGTTCCTTCAGATTAGATGCTCACCAGGACGTCAGCCGGGCAAGCACAACCCCCCCGCTGAGGTGCCCTACCACAGCAGTGGCTTCCCCAGTAAACAGCTTAAACTCACGGTCCCGAGCGAGGATATATCTGTTGTCATGCGAATGCTAGGCAAAAGCGTTACCACTGTACTAGCCAAGAGGCAACCAACACAAACATATAGTCCATTTCTGTTATCGAGGCAGATTTGCACCGACTCGCAGCGGTGCCCTTTTAGCTCGGAAAAGTTTCCTGATTGCTGATTGGTTAGAATTATCTCGTCCAACCAATCAGCGATCAGGAAACTTTTCCGAGCTAAAAAGGCACCGCTGCGAGTCGGTGCAAATCTGCATCGCTAAAAGAAAACTGACTATAGTGGCAAACTAAGTGTAAACAATCCTGCTCTCACTCAATGACTTCAAGTTTTATTCAAATATAACCACAAACCATTAAAATACAAACGTAAAATCAAAGTTAAATATCCGTCTGTTTGCAACTCACATCTGGCTGACCAATCAGATGAAGGATTTTGGTTCATGAATATCTGAAAGCATAAAACCACAAGGGCACTTCCAGAGAGCTCGGAAACAAGGAACACGAAGCACTTATTTGAAGTTAGTATACTTTGTATGTATGTATATATATTTATATGCATATATGAAACCAGAATTTCTAATAAGAATAAAATCCTCTGTATATTTATATCTATTATACATGTAAATTATACATGAGACACTAATATTCTACAGAACGTGGATATGAAACCAAGACATTTCCAGTTAAGTGAAATCTTATGTATGTATCCCTTTGTATGTATGTATGTTTCTATACACATATGAAAACGGAATTTCCAATAAGAATAAAATCCTATGTAAGTTTATATCTAATATACATGTAAATTATACATGAGACACTAATATTCTACAGAACGTGGATATGAAAGCAGGATATTTTCAGATAGGTGGAATCTCATATGTATGTATGAATGTATGTATGTCCTAATCCTTGTATGAAAAATATGTAGAAGTATGTGTTTTATACAGTGAGATTAATGACCTTTTTAAGAGTACTATGACTGACATAAATTGTAGGGCTTGATCACAGAACTCTGTTATAGGTACCGTGTGCCAAGTCTGAAATGTGACGTGTGGTAACCTTATTGGTGAGAGTATATTTCCATCACCGTGGATATTTCCACAAAATCTAACAACTCAGCATATTGACAGAGCAACATTGCCTTTACTTGTGCCGAGGGGTAAGCAGTACCTCTAGAGCGATCATAAGAACAAGTAGGTACTCATCTGGAGTACCGGGCTCTGTAAAGTGTATTCACGAACATTTTTATAATAAAGTGAAAAAAAACAATATTCCGATGTCTCATATGTCTCATTATACATCGACATGGGACATGTATGTGTATACTAGCTAAAAGTAAAAGAAACCCCTCACTACAATATAATTTAAGATGATGTCCTTACCTGTGTATACTTGGTGAATACCAGACGCTGTATTATAATAAAGTGAAAAAAACCCATGTCCCGATGTCTCATTAAGCCCTGTCCACACGATCGAGCATGCCCGACGGGCAAACAGTGATACCAGGCCACAATAGTTAGTGAAAATGAGGGTTGATGACGTCAGAAGCGGGAAAATTAAAGGCAGGTATCTGGTAACACTGTATGATGCCAGATCCCTGTCTGTGGTTTTCCCGCTTCTGACGTCATTAACCCTCATTCTTACTAACTATTGTGGCCTGGTATCACTGTTTGCCCGTCGGGCATGCTCGATCGTGTGGACAGGGCTTTATACGTCAACATGGGACACGTATGCGTGCATACGAGCTAAAATTAAAAGAAACCCCTCACTACAATATACTTTAAGATGTCCTAACCTGCGTATACTTGGTGAATACCAGACGCTGCTCGATGTCCGAAACGGACACCAATGGAGGCCTCAGGGCATTGCCAGCAATACCCGTCGGGGACATCTGTGGCGACGGCTCCATGATATTTTGTTGACTCGTCATTCCTCTGTAACAAGCCTGAACGGATTGTGGTTAGTGTTGGCTTTATCTCATGGCTGATGTCTATCACAGCGTTCAATAGAATATTATCAGCAATTTAGTTCGAAATTGAATGCTAAAAAAAAAAAAAAAAAAAAAAAAAAAAAAAAAAAAAAAAAAAAAAATTCCTAGTAGGTATAAAAATTAAATGCAGAATTCTCCCTCAATGATTTACTCAAAACAAAAATAATAATAATAAAAAAAAACATAAAAATAAAAACCCCAGTAGAGATAGAAATTAAATGCAATTCGTCTTTGAGCAAAAATCTAAAGAATTCT
>NC_090759.1:37929166-37936666 GCF_036898095.1 Palaemon carinicauda
TAAAATTCTTCCAGATATTTGCTCAGCATCTACAACGTTTAAAACGCTTCCACAAGACTAAAATTCTTCCAGATATTTGCTCAGCATCTACAACGTTTAAAACGCTTCCAAAACACTAAAATTCTTCCAGATATTTGCTCAGCATCTACAACGTTTAAAAAGCTTCCACAAGACTAAAATTCTTCCAGATATTTGCTCAGCATCTACAACGTTTAAAACGCTTCCACGAGACTAAAATTCTTCCAGATATTTGCTCAACATCTACAATGTTTAAAATGCTTCCACAAGACTAAAATTCTTCCAGATATTTGCTCAGCATCTACAACGTTTAAAACGCATCCAAAAGACTAAAATTCTTCCAAATATTTGCTCAGCATCTACAACGTTTAAAACTCTTCCAGAAGACTAAAATTACTGCCAGATATTTTCTCAGCATCTACAACGTTTAAAACGCTTCCACAAGACTAAAATTCTTCCAGATATTTGCTCAGCATCTACAACGTTTAAAACGCTTCCACAAGACTAAAATTCTTCCAGATATTTGCTCAGCATCTACAACGTTTAAAACGCTTCCACAAGACTAAAATTCTTCCAGATATTTGCTCAGCATCTACAACGTTTAAAACGCTTCCACAAGACTAAAATTCTTCCAGGTATTTGCTCAGCATCTACAACGTTTAAAATGCTACCAGAAGACTAAAATTCTGCCAGATGTATGATTAGCATCTACAACCTTTAAAACGCTTCCACAAGACTAAAATTCTTCCAGATATTTGCTTAGCATCTACAACGTTTAAAACGCTTCCAAAAGACTAAAATTCTTCCAGATATTTGCTCAGCATCTACAACGTTTAAAACGCTTCCAATAGACTAAAATTCTTCCAGATATTTATTCAGCATCTACAACGTTTAAAACGCTTCCAAAAGACTTAAATTCTTCCAGATCTTTGCTCAGCATCTACAACTTTTAAAACGCTTCCACAAGACTAAAATTACTGCCAGATATTTGCTCAGCATTTACAACGTTTAAAATGCTACCAGAAGACTAAAATTCTGCCAGATGTATTATTAGCATCTACAACGTTTAAAACATTTCCAGAAGACTAAAATTCTTCCAGATATTTGCTTAGCATCTACAACCTTTAAAACGCTTCCACAAGACTAAAATTCTTCCAGATATTTGCTCAGCATCTACAACGTTTAAAACGCTTCCAATAGACTAAAATTCTTCCAGATATTTGCTCAGTATCTACAACGTTTAAAACGCTTCCAAAAGACTAAAATTCTTGCAGATATTTGCTCAGCATCTACAACGTTTAAAACGCTTCCACAAGACTAAAATTACTGCCAGATATTTGCTTAGCATCTACAAACTTTAAAACATTTCCAGAAGACTAAAATTCTGCCAGATCTTTGCTCAGCATCTACAACATTTAAAACGCTTCCAAAAGACTAAAATTCTTCCAGATGTATGCTCAGCATCTACAACGTTTAAAACGCTTCCAAAAGACTAAAATTCTTCCAGATCTTTGCTCAGCATCTACAGCGTTTAAAACGCTTCCAATAGACTAAAATTACTGCCAGATATTTGCTTAGCATCTACAAACTTTAAAACATTTCTAGAAGACTAAAATTCTGTCAGATCTTTGCTCAGCATCTACAACGTTTAAAACGCTTCCAAAAGACTAAAATTCTTCAAGATCTTTGCTCAGCATCTACAACGTTTAAAACGCTTCCAATAGACTAAAATTACTGCCAGATATTTGCTTAGCATCTTCAAACTTTAAAACATTTCCAGAAGACTAAAATTCTTCCAGATCTTTGCTCAGCATCTACAACGTTTAAAACGCTTCCAAAAGACTAAAATTCTTCCAGATCTTTGCTCAGCATCTACAGCGTTTAAAACGCTTCCACAAGACTAAAATTCTTCCAGATATTTGCTCAGCATCTACAACGTTTAAAACGCTTCCACAAGACTAAAATTACTGCCAGATATTTGCTTAGCATCTACAAACTTTAAAACATTTCCAGAAGACTAAAATTCTGCCAGATCTTTGCTCAGCATCTACAACGTTTAAAACGCTTCCAAAAGACTAAAATTCTTCCAGATATTTGCTCAGCATCTACAACGTTTAAAACGCTTCCAAAAGACTAAAATTCTTCCAGATATTTGCTCAGCATCTACAACGTTTAAAACGCTTCCACGAGACTAAAATTCTTCCAGATATTTGCTCAGCATCTACAACGTTTAAAACGCTTCCACAAGACTAAAATTCTTCCAGATATTTGCTCAGCATCTACAACGTTTAAAACGCTTCCAATAGACTAAAATTACTGCCAGATATTTGCTTAGCATCTACAAACTTTAAAACATTTCCAGAAGACTAAAATTCTGCCAGATCTTTGCTCAGCATCTACAACGTTTAAAACGCTTCCAAAAGACTAAAATTCTTCCAGATGTATGCTCAGCATCTACAACGTTTAAAACGCTTCCAAAAGACTAAAATTCTTCCAGATCTTTGCTCAGCATCTACAGCGTTTAAAACGCTTCCAATAGACTAAAATTCTTCCAGATATTTGCTCAGCATCTACAACGTTTAAAACGCTTCCACAAGACTAAAATTCTTCCAGATATTTGCTCAGCATCTACAACGTTTAAAACGCTTCCACAAGACTAAAATTACTGCCAGATATTTGCTTAGCATCTACAAACTTTAAAACATTTCCAGAAGACTAAAATTCTGCCAGATCTTTGCTCAGCATCTACAACGTTTAAAACGCTTCCAAAAGACTAAAATTCTTCCAGATATTTGCTCAGCATCTACAACGTTTAAAACGCTTCCAAAAGACTAAAATTCTTCCAGATCTTTGCTCAGCATCTACAACGTTTAAAACGCTTCCAATAGACTAAAATTACTGCCAGATATTTGCTTAGCATCTACAAACTTTAAAACATTTCCAGAAGACTAAAATTCTGCCAGATCTTTGCTCAGCATCTACAACGTTTAAAACGCTTCCAAAAGACTAAAATTCTTCCAGATCTATGCTCAGCATCTACAACGTTTCAAACGCTTCCAAAAGACTAAAATTCTTCCAGATATCTGCTCAGCATCTACAACGTTTAAAACGCTTCCAAAAGACTAAAATTACTGCCAGATCTTTGCTCAGCATCTACAACGTTTAAAACGCTTCCAATAGACTAAAATTACTGCCAGATATTTGCTTAGCATCTACAAACTTTAAAACATTTCCAGAAGACTAAAATTCTGCCAGATCTTTGCTCAGCATCTACAACGTTTAAAACGCTTCCAAAAGACTAAAATTCTTCCAGATGTATGCTCATCATCTACAACGTTTAAAACGCTTCCAAAAGACTAAAATTCTTCCAGATATCTGCTCAGCATCTACAACGTTTAAAACGCTTCCACAAGACTAAAATTCTTCCAGATATCTGCTCAGCATCTACAACGCTTAAAACGCTTCCACAAGACTAAAATTCTTCCAGATATCTGCTCAGCATCTACAACGTTTAAAACGCTTCCAGAACACTAAAAATCTTCCAGATATTTGCTCAGCATCTGCAACGTTTAAACGCTTCCAGAACACTAAAATTATTGCCATATCTTTGCTTAGTATCTGCAACGTTTAAAACGCTTCCAGAACACTAAAATTATTGCCATATCTTTGCTTAGTATCTGCAACAATTAAAACGCTTCCAGAACACTAAAATCACTGTCAGACCTTTGCTCAGATAGTATGTAGTCAAAATCTGTCGAGTAAGGTTCACGTAATCCTGTTCACAGACACACAGACAGACAAATAAATAAATAATCCGACTCGATTTTATAACCTTTTTGGCGAAGGTAATTATTGATTTCTGGCTACTTTCCTCTTGGTAAGGGTAGAAGAGACTCTTTAGCTATGGTAAGCAGCTCTTCTAGGAGAAGGACACTCCAAAATCAAACCATTGATCTCTAGTCTTGGGTAGTGCCATAGCCTCTGTACCATAGTCTTCCACTGTCTTGGGTTAGAGTTCTCTTGCTTGAGGGTACACTTGGGCACACTTCTATGTATTTTCTCTTCCTCTTGTTTTGTTAAAGTTTTTATAGTTTTTATAGGAAATATTTATTTTAATGTTGTTACTATACTTAAAATATTTTATTTTTCTTTATTTCCTTTCCTCAACTGGGCTATTTCCCCTTTTGGAGCCCCTGAGCTTATAGCATCCTGCTTTTCTAACTAGGGTTGTAGCTTAGCATTTAATAATGATAATAATAATAGATTGAGAATCTGGAGGAATGTACTCGACATTAATCGGTTCGATTGTTTTTGTAAATTATCCAAAATATCTCGTTTAAAATTTTACATAGTAAACGTGGCAACAAGTACGATTCTTTAGAGGAGATTCATTTGTTCTTTTACCAAAAAAAAAAAAAAAAAAAAAAAAAAAAAAAAAAAAAAAAAAAAAAAAATTATAAATCTAGCAATTAAAAAGAATTATTCAATACTTCTTAGTCTACTCGGTTATCAATTTATCAAATATTTACAAATTCATTTGATGGATATTAATGTAGAAATATATACTTAACACAGAAACAACAGATAAATAATAAAAAAAAAAAATCCTTCAAAAAATAATTTTATAATTCTTGCAAAAAAAAATACTCAATACTTCTTAGTCTACTCAGTTATTAATCTAGCAAATATTTACTGTTTCACAAGATGAATATTAATGCAGAAGTATATACTTAACACAGAAACAATAATAAATATAAAAAATTTATTCAAAAAATAATTTTATAATTCTTGCAAAAAAAATTACTCAATACTTCTTAGTCTACTTGGTTATCAATTTATCAAATATATACAATTTCATTTGATGGATATTAATCTGGAAATATATACTTAGAAATAACAAATAAATGAATAAAAAAAAAAATCCTTCAAAAAATAATTTTATAATTCTTGAAAAAAAAAATTCTCAATGCCTCTTAGTCTACTCAGTTATCAATTTAGCAAATATTTACTATTTCATAAGATAAATTTTAATGTGAAAATATATACTTAACACAGAAGCAATATATAAATAATAATAAAAAATAATTTAAAAAACAATTTTACAATTCTTGCAAAAAAATTACTCAATACTTCTTAGTCTACTTACTTATCAATTTATCAAATATTTACTGCTTCATATGATGAATATTGTGGAAATATATACTTATAAATAGCAAATAAATGATAAAAAAAAAATCATTCAAAAAATAATTTTACTCAATACTTCTTAGTCTACTTGGTTATCAATTTATCAAACATATACAATTTCATATGATGGATATTAATGTGGAAATATTTACTTAGCAGAAAAAAATATATAAATAAAAAACAAAAACAAAAATCATTAAAAAAATAATTTTATAATTCTTGAAAAAAAAATTTCTCAATGCCTCTTAGTCTACTCGGTTATCAATCTAGCAAATATTTACTTTTTCATATAATGAATATTAATGCAGAAATATATACTTAACGCAGAAGCAACAAATAATGAAAAAATCCTTCAAAAATTAATTTCATAATTCTTGTAAAAAAAATTACTCAATACTTCTTAGTCTATTTGGTTGGCAATTTATCAAATATTTACCGTTTCACAAGAGGAATTTTAATGTGGGAATATATACTTAGAAATAACAAATAAATGATAAAAGAGGAAAAAAAATCCTTCAAAAAGTAATTGTATAATTTTTGCAAAAAAAAAAAAATTACTCAATACTTCTTAGTCTACTCGGTTATCAATCTAGCAAATATTTACTGTTTCATGTGATGAATATTAATGTGGAAATATATACTTAACACAGAAACAATATATAAATAAAAAAAATTCATTCAAAAATTAATTTTATAATTCTTGCAAAAAAAAAAAAATACTCAATACTTCTTAGTCTACTTGGTTATCAATTTATCAAATGTATACAATTTCATTTGAAGGATATTAATCTGGAAATATATACTTAAAAATAACAAATAAATGAATAAAAAAAAAATCCTTCAAAAAGTAATTGTATAATTCTTGCAAAAAAAAAAAATTACTCAATACTTCTTAGTCTATTTAGTTATCAATTTAGCAAATATTTACTGTTTCATATGATGAATATTAATGCGGAAATATATACTTAACACAGAAACAATAAATAAGTAAAAAAAAAAATCATTCAAAATTTTTTTTTTATAATTCTTGCAAAAAAATTACTCAGTACTTCTTAGTCTACTCGGTTCTCAATTTAGCAAATATTTACTATTTCATAAGATGAATTTTAACACAGATACAACAAATAAATAAAATATAAGATGATTAAATACTGACCATTTGATAATAGGTGAAGCCAACGTTATCACCAATGCCTTCGTCGTCATCGTTACCCATAAGGCTGTCGATAACGCTGTCTGAAATGTCCACCAGCTAAAAAGAGAAAAAAATAAAATCATCACTGAATAAATATAATATATTGTTAATCAAAGATCAAACTACAATACGTAGGTGAAAAATGAAAATAATTATTAGTATTGCCTTCGCTAACTTTGGAAGGTTATGTTTTGATAGGCGTGTATTTTCTTGCATGTCTGTCTCTGTGTTTGTCTCATAACTCAAAAACCATTTGTCCGAATCTCGTGAAATTTGGTGGGATGATTTAGCCATGATCCAATGAATAGGCGTGTATCTATTTGTATGTCAGTCTGTGTGTTTGTGATTCGCATAACTCAAATACCATTTGTCCGAATCCCGTGAAATTTGGTGGGATGATTGGCCATGCTTCAAGGACAATTTGATTAGAATTTGGAAGTAATTA
Organism: Palaemon carinicauda; assembly: GCF_036898095.1. NCBI lineage: Eukaryota > Metazoa > Arthropoda > Malacostraca > Decapoda > Palaemonidae > Palaemon > Palaemon carinicauda. Next base: position 37,936,012 of record NC_090759.1, read on the forward strand.
GGTCAAAGGTCAAGGTGGCAAAAAGGTAATAAATGTCTTTTTGCCATTTCGTGGTCAATTTTTATCCGAGTTGCATTAAACTAGTGACAAAATATACATAACTCAATTGCCTAATACTATTACTATTACTTGTTAAGCTACAACCGTAGTTGGAAAATCAGGATGCTATAAGGCCAGGGGCCCCAACAAGGAAAATAGCCCATTGAGGAAAGGAAACCAGTAAAAATAAAATATTCTAAGAACAGTAACAACATTAAAATAAATATTTCCTACATAAACTTTAACAAAACAAGAGGAATATAAATTAGATACAATAGTATGCCTGAGTATACCTTAAAGCGAGAGACCTCTAACCCAAGACAGTGGAAGACCACGGTACAGAGGCTATGGCACTACCAAAGAGTGTCCTTCTTCTAGAAGAGCTGCTTACCATAGCTAAAGAATCTTCTGCCCTTACTAAGAGGAGAGTGGCCACTGAACAATTAAAGTGCAGTAGTTAACCCCTTGGGTGAAGAAGAATTGTTGGGTAGTCTCGGTGTTGTCAAGTGTATGAGGACAGAGGAGGATCTGTTAAGAATAGGCCAGACTATTCAGTGTATGTGTAGGCAAAGGGAAAATGAACCGTAACCAGAGAGAAGGATCCAATGTAGTATTG
>NC_090759.1:37941666-37946666 GCF_036898095.1 Palaemon carinicauda
CTCACTACATGTCCTGCCCATATGCATTCCATTCTATTTTTCTCTCATTCTCGCTACATGTCCTGCCCACGTGCATTCTATTTTTCTCTCATTCTCGCTACATATCCTGCCCACGAGCAATCTATTTTTCTCTCATTCTCGCTACATGTCCTGCCCACGTGCATTCTATTTTTCTCTCATTCTCGCTACATGTCCTGCCCACGTGCAATCTATTTTTCTCTCATTCTCGCTACATGTCCTGCCCACATGCATTCTATTTTTCTCTCATTCTCACTACATGTCCTGCCCACATGCATTTCCATTTTTCTCTCATTCTCACTACATGTCCGGCCCACATGCATTCTATTTTTCTCTCATTCTCACTACATGGCCTGCCCACATGCATTCTATTTTTCTCTCATTCTTACTACATGTCCTGCCCACATGCATTCTATTTTTCTCTCATTCTCACTACATGTCCTGCCCATATGCAATCTATTTTTCTCTCATTCTCACTACATGTCCTGCCCATATGCATTTCTATTTTTCTCTCATTCTCGCTACATGTCCTGCCCATATGCATTTCTATTTTTCTCTCATTCTCACTACATGTCCTGCCCATATGCAATCTATTTTTCTTTCATTCTCACTACATGTCCTGCCCATATGCAATCTATTTTTCTCTCATTCTCACTACATGTCCTGCCCATATGCATTTCTATTTTTCTCTCATTCTCACTACATGTCCTGCCCATATGCAATCTATTTTTCTCTCATTCTCACTACATGTCCTGCCCATATGCATTCTACTTTTCTCTCATTCTCACTACATGTCCAGCCCATATACATTCTATTTTTCTCTCATTCTCACTACATGTCCTGCCCATATGCATTTCTATTTGTTTACATGATGTTTCTTGAGGGTACACATGGGCACACTAGTCTGTCTTTTATTTCTCTTCCTCTTGTTATGTTAAGTTTTTTACAGTATATATAGAAAATATTTATTTTAATGTTATTGTTCTTAAAATATTTAATTTTTCATTGTTTCCTTTACTCGTTAGGCTATTTTACCTCCTGGAGCCACTGGACTTATAGCATTCTGCTTTTCCAACTAGGGTTGTAGCTTAGCAAGTACTACTACTACTACTACTACTACTACTACTACTACTAATAATAATAATAATAATAATAATTCAGTCGAAGAATCTAATCTCGAAACGTTGTTACTTATTTCTTAAAGCAAATATTCAGTTGAAGGTGGTTTCAAGGTTTAAAATCCGCTCAAAAATGGCAGTGGCATTACCCTATCAAGCAGGACGATGCCCTAGAGACTGATCATATATACATACGATCAGCGTCCAAACCCCTTCTCCATACAAGTTAGGACCAAGGAGGGTCAGGTAATGGCTGCTGATGACCTTGCAGATAGACCTATAGGTTCCCCCCCCCCCCCAATCCTTAGCTCGCAAGGATAGTAAGGTTGCAGCCAATAAAGGAACTAAGGAGTTTGAGCGGGACTCAAACCTCAGTCTGGCCAATAGTCAGGGACGATATTACATCAGCCACCAAAAAACCTAAGGTTTTCTATACACATTAATTAGGGACAGTGACATTGCCCTATCAAGCAGGACGATGCCCTAGAGACTGACCATATATACATACGATCAGCGTCCAAGCCCCTTCCCCACACAAGTTAGGACCAAGGAGGGTCAGGCAATGGCTGCTGATGACTTGGCAGATAGACCTATAGGCTCCTCCCCACCACCCATCCTTAGCTCGCAAGGATAGTAAGGTTGCAGCCACCAAAGAAACTAAGGAGTTTGAGCGGGACTCGAACCCCGGTCTGGCCATTAGTCAAGGACGATATTACATCAGCCACCACAAAACCTAAGGTTTTCTAAACACATTAATTCACTGTGATGGAACATGTTTTGGCTTTTCATTCATCGCAAGCCCAATTAACCACACTTCAACGCCTACTAAGCGGTAGAGCATTTACCCTCTCTCAGCCGCCAGAGGGTTAAATGAGCCGTGGCGGACCAAATGAAAGTCGTCGCTGGCAAATGAAATTAAACTAGACATAAGCAAAATGGCTTCTACTGTATTGTTACTTTACAGTCTAAGATTGGAATTATATAGGAAATATCTATTTTAATGTTGTTACTGTCCTTAAAATATTCTATTTTTCCTGGTTTCCTTTCCTTACTGGGCTATTTTCCCTAAAGCCCTTGAGCTTATAGCATCCTACTTTTCCAACTAGGGTTGTAGCTTAGCAAGTAATAATAATAATAATAATAATAATAATAATAATAATAATAAATCCAACAAGAATTATCATCATTATTATTATTATTATTATTATTATTATTATTATTATTATTATTATTATTATTTCTTGCTAAGCTAATACCCTAGTTGGAAAAGCAAGATCCTATAAGCCCAAAGGCTCCAAAATGGAAAGTAGCCCAGAGAGGCTAGGATATATGGAAATAAATAAGATACAAGAGACGTGATGAACAATGAAGATAAAATATTTCAAGAGCAGTAACACCATCAAAATAAATCTTTCCTATATAAACTATAAAAACTTTAAAATAATAAGAGGAAGAGAAATAAGATAGAATAGTGCGCCCGAGTGTACCCTCATCAAAAGAACTCTAACACAAGACAGTGGAACATCATGGTACGGAGGCTATGGCACTACCCAAAACCAGAGAACAATGGTTTGGATTATCACGAACCTCATTTAGAGGTTAAAGATGTCTGGTTTAAGTTCCAATTTCATCAGAATAGATGATCACCAGAACGTCAGTCGGCCAGCTCAAACCCCTACTGTGGTGGCCAAGCACAGCAGTGGCCTCCCAAATAAACAGCTTAAACTCACGGTCCCAGGCTGGGATCGACCTGCTGCCAAGCGAATGCTAGGCGAATACATTACCACTGTACTTGAAATCCCCCACTATGGTGCCCAACCACAGCATTGGTCCCGGGCAGGGATCGATCTGCTGCCATGAAAATGCTAGGCGAACACGTTACCACTGTACCAGCCAGGAGGCTAATTTCGTAAAGTGCTTGAATTTCAAAGGCCTCTCATGAATGGCACAGGGAAGGGATAGTGACACTACCCTATCAAGCAGGACAACGTCCTAGAGAGTGACCATATATACATATAATCAGCGCCCAAGCGCCCTTTCCACCCACGCTAGGACCAAGGAGGGCCTGGCAATGGCTCCTGATGACTCAGCAGATAGACCTATAGGCTCCCCACAAACACAAATCCTTAGCTCACGCTGATGGTTGCAGGGACCAAAGGAACTAACGAATCTGGGCGGGATTCGAACCCCAGTCTGGCGATCAACAGGCAGCACAACAATGAAATAAATTTCCCACTTGCAGACGCATTTCAGACATTTTCAAAATCATAAATTTAATGTAATTCATTCTATGAATTAATAATGTGTCCCGAATTCCGTTCGCTTTCTTATGCATGAATATTTTCCGGCTGTTTTCATTTTTCCCACTAGGGAATTTCCTTCTGCGAAATTTTTGCGCGTTCTCATTTTGATTCCCATGACAAATACTTCCCTTAAGGCTTTAGTATTATTCAAAACAATGTTTTTAGTTCTTGTGATGTAATGGGAAAGGGGAAAAAATATACCATTTAGTATCTAAAGTTTTGTAGTTTAAGAAATATGAAATATTGTACATAGTTTGTATGCAATTATATTTTCATATGTAATATACAAATATATTTACTGTATACTTTTTACCAGCATATTTTTATACAAACACGTGTTATTAAGATGAGAACTATTATCGCAAACTAAGTATTGTTTATACACATAACGATGTATTAAAAAATACAATGTTATCTTATTATTATTATTATTATTACTATTATTATTATTATTATTATTATTATAAGCCCAGGGGTTCCAACGGGGAAAATAGCCCAGTGAAGAATGGAAACAAGGAAAAATGAAATATTTTAAAAACAGTTACAACGGTAAGATAAATATTTCCTATATCAACTATAAAAACTTTAGCAAAACAAGAGGGAAATAAGATATAGTGTGCCCGAGTGTACCCTCAAGCAAGAGAACCCAAGACAGTGGAAGACCACGGTACAGAGGCTATGGCACTCCCCAAGACTAGAGAACACTGGTTTGATTTTGGAGTGTCCTTCTCCTAGAAAAGCTGCTTAACCATAGCTAACGAGTCTCTTCTACCCTAACCAAGAGGAATGTAGCCACTGAACAATTACATTGCAGTAGTTAACCCCTTGGGTGAAGAAGAATTGTTTAGTAATCTCAGTGTTGTCAGGTGAATGAGGACAGAGGAGAATCTGTAAAGAATAGGCCAGACTATTCGGTGCATGTGTAGGCAAAGGAAAAGTGAACAGTAACCAGAGAGAAGAATCCAATGTAGTACTGTCTGTCCAGTCAAGGGACCCCATAACTCTCTCGCAGTAGTATCTCAACGGGTGGCTGGTGCCCTGGCCAACATACTACCTATACTTGTCTCGAGAATTAGATGCTTGACTTCGAAAAAATAAAGAAAAAAATAGAATCCAAAATAATCAGGGTGTTGCCGGTCTAGCTGCACGATTGGTTGTAGAACTCAATCGTTATGAAAATATATTGAAGAGTAAAAGTAAGGTATGTACATAATACTACTTGTTATCAAATTCTAACGGACAAAATGGAAATGCAAATGTAATGAGGATTTTGCAGAAAATAATCGACCTGTATTGTACGAGAACTCTATTGTAGTTCTAGCAAGAATGAAATGAAATTTTGATGAATCTACTGAAACTAATTGTAAGATAGTGTGACGGGCCAAGAGTAGGTTGCGACTCGAAAGGCGAGATGAATGCAATCGAGTCACAAACTACTCTTGGCTCGTCACATGGGTGACCCCGGAGTGACCCGAACACCGAGCCTTCTGATCTGGAGTCAGAGTCACAACCTACTCTTGGCTCGTCACATGGGTGACCCCGGAGTGACCCGAACACCGAG
>NC_090759.1:37951666-37969166 GCF_036898095.1 Palaemon carinicauda
TAAAAATACACTATTCTCAGCCGTATTTCAGTAAAATACAGGCGACCATAATTTTTACCGTATATTTAAACAGATTTCCTCCGTAAAAATACACTATTCTCAGCCGTATTTCAGTAAAATACAGGCGACCGTAATTTTTACCGTATATTTAAACAGATTTCCTCCGTAAAAATACACTATTCTCAGCCGTATTTCAGTAAAATACAGGCGACCGTAATTTTTACCGTATATTTAAACAGATTTTCTCCGTAAAAATACACTATTCTCAGCCGTATTTCAGTAAAATACAGGCGACCGTAATTTTTACCGTATATTTAAACAGATTTCCTCCGTAAAAATACACTATTCTCAGCCGTATTTCAGTAAAATACAGGCGACCATAATTTTTACCGTATATTTAAACAGATTTTCTCCGTAAAAATACACTATTCTCAGCCGTATTTCAGTAAAATACAGGCGACCATAATTTTTACCGTATATTTAAACAGATTTTCTCCGTAAAAATACACCATTCTCAGCCGTATTTCAGTAAAATACAGGCGACCATAATTTTTACCGTATATTTAAACAGATTTTCTCCGTAAAAATACACTATTCTCAGCCGTATTTCAGTAAAATACAGGCGACCATAATTTTTACCGTATATTTAAACAGATTTTCTCCGTAAAAATACACTATTCTCAGCCGTATTTCAGTAAAATACAGGCGACCATAATTTTTACCGTATATTTAAACAGATTTTCTCCGTAAAAATACACTATTCTCAGCCGTATTTCAGTAAAATACAGGCGACCATAATTTTTACCGTATATTTAAACAGATTTTCTCCGTAAAAATACACTATTCTCAGCCGTATTTCAGTAAAATACAGGCGACCGTAATTTTTACCGTATATTTAAACAGATTTTCTCCGTAAAAATACACTATTCTCAGCCGTATTTCAGTAAAATACAGGCGACCGTAATTTTTACCGTATATTTAAACAGATTTTCTCCGTAAAAATACACTATTCTCAGCCGTATTTCAGTAAAATACAGGCGACCGTAATTTTTACCGTATATTTAAACAGATTTTCTCCGTAAAAATACACTATTCTCAGCCGTATTTCAGTAAAATACAGGCGACCATAATTTTTACCGTATATTTAAACAGATTTTCTCCGTATAAATACACTATTCTCAGCCGTATTTCAGTAAAATACAGGCGACCATAATTTTTACCCAGATTTTCTCCGTACTTTGTTATTATCTTTTACGGGTTGGTGACCGTAATATCACTCCTCTACGTTAATACTGTATATCCGTTTTTAAAACGGTAAAAATCCTGGAATAAATGTTGCCAGGCATTTGCCGTTATTTTAATGTAAAATTTTAAGCATATTCATCAGTTTTTCAGAAAGTGTAAACTTCACAACCTACGATTTACTTTATTTTGACGGCTGCTTTTCCGGTCCCGTACAGCAGGGGAACCCCACTCTCTACAGGACCTCCACTGTCGTTTAACCTTGTTCTTTCACAGTATTTAACGTTTCAGATCACGTATTTTTTTTTTTTGGGGGGGGGGGGTATAAACTTTATCTCTATATATTCAAAGCTTGTTACACTAATTCTTTTTTCAACGTTATGAGATCTGAGTAACTTTCATGAAAATTGTCAACTCATGGACCCTTAATCGTAAAATAAGGAAAGTGGTCTATCCAGCCGAGAATAATGGCCGATCCAAAGAACTTCACAACTTATAAAAAACATAAAAGAGGCCGTTTCAGTCGAGAAAAGTCGATTTATGGTTCATTTAAAAAGTTATAATTTAATTTCTCACTCTTTGATGGAATGGATTCAAGTTTGACTACGAGGGTCTCATGATATGTTTAGTAGCCTTGTTCGTTGCTCTTTAAACACTATCTGAACCAAGAACAAATAGTAAACTTGGTGAAAGGGCTTTTAGCTACTATGCGCCTAGACATTATAATAAACTGCCAACTGAAATGAAGGACCTAAAGGGAGCAATTGAATTTAAGAGGAAACTAAAGACATTACTTTTCACAAGATCATGTGATTTGGAAGATGCTACAATAAAGGAATTGTATAAGTTATAATGAAAATGTTTCGTTAGATGATTGATATGGACCCGCCAGAGTAGTAGTTCACTCGACTTCAGTGGAGGGTTGGATTTAAACCCAAAAACAAGTAAAGCCAGTAAACTTTCAAGAAAAAAAAGTATCTTTTTGCTATATTTTGCTACTGCCTTCCTTCCATCTTGCTTTTCAACCTCTTTTTAACTTTCATTTTATAGGGCAATTGTTGGATTTTACCCCAGTCACGCCTCGGTGCCGAATGACCACCCAGGTGTGGATTTATAAATCCGACCACCCAGGTGTGGATTTATAAATCCAAATCAAAAGCCCTTTCGTTTTCTTTTTCTCTTAAGATGCCAAATAAGGCTACTTTCCACCTGGGACACACTCTCTCTCTCTCTCTCTCTCTCTCTCTCTCTCTCTCTCTCTCTCTCTCTCTCTCTCTCTCTCTCTCTCTCTCTCTCGAATTGAGAAGACATAACACCACTCTATGTGGTAATTTCTTTACATACAAAATAGCAAATAAATGCAACAGAATTACAGCGGATGTGGTAAACAGCAACACAGTAAACGAGTTCAAGAATAAGTTAGACAAGATCATAAAAACTCTAAAAAGTTTAAACCAAATCGTTCTACCCAAGAGTAAATGGAGTCTCCCTAGTTTGACTAAAAAGTCTTCGAGACATCCAAAATCCTTGTAACTCTCTCTCTCTCTCTCTCTCTCCTCTCTCTCTCTCTCTCCTCTCTCTCTCTCTCTCTCTCTCTCTCTCTCTCTCTCACTAAGAAAAAACGCAAAAGGGCTATTAAATGTGAAAGTTCTATCCTTTATGTCTTTCACATTTAAAAATTGTCAAAAAGTCAGTCCGCCAAAGGGATGAAATCATGTTAATTGCTAGAATAATATACTCCGTCATTTTGGATCAAATCAAATAAGGAGAGGCAATATCATTATTATCATTATTATCAATTGCTAAGCTACAACCCTAGTTGGAAAAGCAGGATGCTATAAGCCCAGGGGCCTCAACAGGGATAATAGCCTAGTGAGGAAAGGAAACAGGGAAAAATAAAATATTTTAAGAACAGTAACAATATTTAAATAAATATTTCATATATAAACTTTAAATCATTTGACAAAACAAGAGGGAGAGAGATTAGATAGATTAGTGTGCCCGAGAGTACCCTCAAGCAAGAGAACTCTAATCCGAGACAGTGGAAGACCATGGTACAGGGGCTATGGCACTACCCAAGACTAGAGAACAATGGTTTGATTTTTGGAGTGTCCTCCTAGAAGAGCTACTTACCTTAGCTAAAGTCTCCTCTACCCTTACCAATAGGAAAGTAGCCACTGAGCAATTACAGTGCACTAGTTAACCCCTTGGGTGAAAGAAGGATTGTCTGGTAATCTCAGTGTTGTCAGATGTATTAGGACAGAGGAGAATCTGTAAAGAATAGGCCAGACTATTCGGTGTATGAGTAGGCAAAAGGAAAGAACCGTAACCAGAGAGAAGGATCCAATGTAGTACTGCCTGGCAAGTCCAAAGACCCCATAACTCTCTAGCGGTAGTATCTCAACGGGTGGCTGGTGCCCTGGAAATACCCATGAAGCGACGAGTGTGCAGAAAAGAACAATTTTTCACCAAATATGCAAACTGGCAATAATAACAATGACAGAGATACAAACTAGAAAAGCAATGAGTGTAGACCTCCGCTACGGCAGCTTGCCTTTCCCAGAATCAATAACGACCGTAGGTGTATTTGAAATCTGTGTGACAACCATATGCGAACTTGGAGTTAAAGTTAGGGTTAAATTAGTCGACGCTGACCTTGACCTTTGACCTGCAACTTTCAAAATTAAATCACTTCTACTTGATATAAAAATTAATCCCTGAAAGTGTTATTACTCTATTGAATAAAATTGTGGCCAGGATGTTGTTCACAAACAAACAGACAAACAGGGGCGAAAATATAATCTCCTCCCACCTTCCATTGCGGAGGTAATAATCCCCTAACATTCGAGTGAAAACTATTAAATCAAGTGGTTTTCCTCAACGCCATCACCTTTCACTTCCCAAGACTCCAATGTGTCTCCGGACATCACTCGTGTCCTTTCAGCTTTTGATGTTCGTTGTCTGAGAGGCTTCCAAGAGGCCACGTCAGTTGACGTTACTTGAAAACGTTGCTAGCGGAGCCGAAGATGCTTTCAAAAGCTGTGGTGAGCATCCCTTGTTATCTTGACAGAAGAGGAGGAGATAAGGAGGAGTAGATAAGAGGAGGAGATAGGGAGGAAGAGATAAGAGGAGGAGATAGGGAGGAAGAGATAAGATGAGGAGATAGGGAGGAAGAGATAAGAGGAGGAGATAAGGAAGAAGAGATAAGAGGAGGAGATAACGAAGAAGAGATGAGGAGGAGGAGGAGGAGATAAGAAGAGGAGGATATAATAGGAGGAGATAAGGAGGAGGAGGAGATAAGGAGGAGGAGATAAGGAAATAAGAGAAGGAGGAGGAGAGAAGAGGGGGCGATAAGAGGTAATAAAAAAGAGGAGATAAGGAGGAAATAAGGAGGAGGAGATAAGGAAGAAGAGATCAGGAGGAGGAGATAAGAGGAGGAGATAAGGGAGAAGAGATGACGAGGAGGAGATAAGAGGAGAGAGGGGGAGATAAGAGAAGATGAAGAGGAAATAAGAGGAGATAAGGAGGAGGTGATAAGAGGAGGAGATAAGGAAGAGGAGATAAGAGGAGGAGATAAGAGGGGAAGGAGATAAGAGGGGAAGGAGATAAGAGGAGGGGATAAGAGGGGAAGGAGATAAGAGGAGGGGATAAGAGGGGAAGGAGATAAGAGGAGGAGAAAAGAGGAAGAGGAGATAGGAGGAGATAAGAGGAGGCGGCGATAAGAGGAGGGGGAAGAGGAGATAAGAGGAGGAGGCGATAAGAGGAAGTGATAAGGAGGAGGAGGCGATAAGAGGAGATGATAAGGAGGAGGAGAAGAGGAGGAGGCGATAAGGGGAGGAGATAAGGAGGACGAAATGAGGAGGAGGAAATAAGAGGAGGAGATCAGGAGGAGGAGATCAGGAGGAGGTGATATGAGGAGGAGATAAGGAAGAGGTGATATGAGGATTAGATAAGGAAGAGGAGATAAGAGGAGGAGAGGAGGAGGAGATAAGAGGGGAAGGATATAATAGGAGGAGATAAGGAGGAGGAGGAGATAAGGAGGAGGAGGAGATAAGGAGGAGGAGATAAGGAGGAGGTGATAAGAGGAGGAGATAATGAAGAGGAGATAAGAGGGGAAGGAGATAAGAGGGGAAGGAGATAAGAGGGGAAGGAGATAAGAGGAGGAGAAAAGAGGAGGAGGAGATAGGAGGAGATAAGAGGAGGCGGCGATAAGAGGAGGGGGGAAGAGGAGGAGATAAGAGGAGGAGGCGATAAGAGGAAGTGATAAGGAGGAGGAGGCGATAAGAGGAAGTGATAAGGAGGAGGAGGCGATAAGAGGAAGTGATAAGGAGGAGGAGAAGAGGAGGAGGCGATAAGGGGAGGAGATAAGGAGGACGAAATGAGGAGGAGGAAATAAGAGGAGGAGATAAGGAGGAGGTGATATGAGGAGGAGATAAGGAAGAGGTGATATGAGGAGGAGATAAGGAAGAGGAGATAAGAGGAGGAGAGGAGGAGGAGATAAGAGGGGGAGGATTTAATAGGAGGAGATAAGGAGGAGGAGGCAATAAGAGGAGGAGATAAGGAGGGGGAGAAGAGGAGGAGATAAGGTGAAGAGGCAATAAGGAGGAGGAGAAGAGGAGGAGACAAGAGGAGGAGACAAGAGGAGGCGGCGATAAGGGGAGGAGATAAGGAGGAGGAGATAAGAGGAGATAAGGAAGAGGAGATAAGGAGGAGATGAGGAGGAGGAGATAAGGAGGAAGAGATGAGGAGGAGGAGATGAAGAGGAGGAGATAAGGAGGAAGAGATGAGGAGGAGGAGATAAGAGGAGGAGATAAAAGGAGGAGATAAGGAGGAAGAGATGATGAGGAGAAAATAAGAGGAGGAGATAAGGAGGAAGAGATGAGGTTGCTCTAATTGTGAGCTGAGCGCGTTTACCACTACGCCATACGCCAGAGAAAGAAAGAAAGAGAGAGAGAGAGAGAGAGAGAGAGAGAGAGAAAAAAATTTGATAAATGATCATATGCTATCAAGATCATTTCCGTTAGTGTTATGTGCACACATTCTTCACCCACCCCTACAACCTTCATTAACGTAGTGACTGCAAGTTTCATGTGTACTAACTAATCAACCCGAACGAAACTGGTCAAGTTATCAAAAACTTTGCCTTCCTCTCCCTGGATTCGAACCTATACGCCTCACGTTTTATGAAACCCAGCTTCCAACATATATACTGTACCAACCGTGTGTCACACGATCGTACATAGTAACGACATATCATTTTGTGTATATATTATGCTTGTAACTTCGCTCTCCCCTCGCAATGACAAGGACCTGAAATAACATGTCTGTTTTTCTCACCGTTAACTGTTAACCGGTGCGGTGTCAGTTGAACAGGAAATTTCCTGTTATGTCTTTTATTCCTTTTTTGCATGGAGTTTATGTATACAAAAGCGAGTGTTCTGTAATAAAGTTACTCAGTTGTTTTCATCCTGCCTTTGAGTCACAGCCTTCTCTCGGCTCGTCACAATACCAACAACACCAGAGAGAGTAGTAAGCTGGGCCTTCTTCATCTTTCCAGTTTCTTGAAGGTAATTAATTGAAGGGATAATTACAAGCCTATCTTTTGGCATTCTGGTCGCACACAGTCTATATAACAAGGCTCGTGTAATAAAACGTAATAATTTTCAGGTAATTGATAGAAAAAATGAAATAAACGAGGAGGCTCTAGAACAACTCACAACCTTCCGTATATATCTCCCCCATTTAATGAAGAGCAAGTGTGATATATATATATATATATATATATATATATATATATATATATGTATATATACATATATATATGTATATATATGTATATATATACGTATATATATATATATATATATATATATATATATATATATACACGCACACACACGCACACACACACACATATATATAATTATATATACATACATATATAATATATTATATATATATATATATATATAATATATATATATATATATATATATCTTTCCTATCACGTTGAGTGGCAGTGACAAACGTTTGACTACTCGATCTCTCCCTGGCCCTTGGGTAGGGGGGGAGAGGTAATAGTCATACTCTAGTGAGAAGGGGTACCCCGAGAGGTAGTTAGGAAAGGAGGAGGGGTTAGGAAGGGTTGAATCTGTGTCTCTGCGTGTGTGTGCGTGTGTGTGTGTGTGTGTGTGTGTATGCATATCGATCTTACTATCTAATCATCTTTGACAGGTCTCGTAATTAACCTACTACAGAATGAGTACATAATGAAACTGTAAAGAAAATTTCTATCGTGGCAGATGTATGAAAACTATTTTCGATATGATACAAGAGGTATGATGAACAGGAAGGCAAAGTTTACCAGCAATCATCCAGTTCCTGTCACCAGCTGCCGTAGGTGTCAAGGTGCCCCTCGTACCAGAAAACCATCATTCTTCCTAAATTTATCCTACAGATTGGACCTTTGATGGGTCATAAATCAAGGAAGGGCGTTTTAATGCTCGCAGCTTTGTTCATTGGAAAAAGGGAAGTTTAATTTTACTTACTTTACTGAAACCATAAGAGAGGTTACTCAAGTGCCATTTTTGGATGAGATCATGGTGAGGGGCAGATGGAGATGGTTTGGTCATGCTCTTCGTACTTCCCAAGAGAGATTAGTTCACCAAACTTTCAACTGGGCTTCACTTAGCACTAGAAGAGTTGGAAGACCCAGACCTACATGGCTGAGGACTATGAAATGTGAAGTACGAGATGACGAATGGAGAAGTATTGATTTAAAAGTTCAAGTTAGAGATGACTGGCAAAATCTAACCGAAGCCCTTTGCGTTAATAGGCGTAGGAGGAGATGATGACAACTTTACAGGATGCTTTTCTGGTCCTGTACAGCAGGGGAACTCTACTCTCTACAGGATCTCAAGCAACTCAAAACACTCCCTTCTTCAAGCAAGCAACTGCACTAAAAGAAGGGAATGGGTCTGTAAATAAACCACTGACACACACAAATGTGTCAATTTGTTTTGACGTAATCTAAAATTGTGAAAAATGCAAATGGATCTAGAATCCGAATCCGGTACCGAATCATCTCCAAAAGTTAATGGAGTCGTCCATGGCCTAAGATCTCTCTTTGGTGGATATTTCGTCAAGACCTATATGTTTTAATGTTATCTTTAAAAGGGTGAAAATGCAAATCCGGATCTAGAATCCGGATCCGGTACCGGATCATATCTAAACTTTCATAGAGTCGTCCATGGCCCAAGATCTATCTGTGCTGATAATTTCGTAAAATTCTGTCTGTTTTAATGTTATCTTCAAAATGGTGAAAATGCAAATGGATCTAGAATCCGGATCCGGTACCGGATCATCTTCAAAAGTTAACGGAGTCGTCCACGGCCTAAGATCTACCTGTGGTGGATATTTCGTCAAGATCCATCTGTTAAAAGGGGGAAATGCAAATTAGTATCTAAAATCCGGATCCGGATCATCTTCAAAATTTGATGGGGTTGTCCATGGCCTAAGATCTATCTGGTTTGAGAATTTCGTCAAAATCCATTGGATAGTTATGACGTAATCCTGTCTACAAGCAAACAAATTAATAAATAAACAAATATATGAATATATAAATAAATAAACTGACTCGAAAATATATTCTTGGCGGAGGTAAAAATGATAATTCATATTCAACATAAATTTACTTTGAAAATATATTGCATCACATTTCATAGAACGGAAAATATATCTAGTACAGAAAACCCTCTGCAGACTTTAAGTCTTATCAAATAAAAATGGCAATCCGAATGTTGCTTTTAATGGCGAACAACTTTACCCCTGAAAATTTCATCTGCGTGTCCCTGAAAAGTGGACAAGTTCAACAATGAAAAAAAAAGGGTAGCGGTAAAGCTTTTATTAATTTTCATGAATGACAATGTCAAGAATTTGCTAAAGCTTTTATACATTTTCCTAATTGACAATGTCAAGAATTTGCTAAAGTCGGAAATAGGTTTATAAAGAACCAAGCAACATTTCAATGTGATAACTTTCAGACATTTTTTAAGAAGTTGGTTTTATATATATTTTGCGGCAGATTTACAACCCCTTCGATCATAAAATGAATTTAATGAGAGAGAGAGAGAGAGAGAGAGAGAGAGAGAGAGAGAGAGAGAGAGAGAGAAACTTGACATTGACGGTAAACAAACTCATCGCTATTCTTGTTACACGATTTATATTCCAAGTGAAACAGTTTTTGGAATTAATCAATCACGCCGGATCTCCGGATTTGCTTACTGGCACACATCCAAATGCTAACGAGATTGCAAAAAAAAAAAAAAAAAAAAAAAAAAAAACTGAAGCTAAAAAGTACAGAAAACAGAACACAGTTGTAACGTGTTCGCCTAGCATTCACATGCCAGCAGATCGATCCCAGCCAGGGACCGTGAGTTTAAACTATTTACTGTGGAGGACTCTATTGTGTTTGGGATTGCCAGGATGACGTTCTGGTATCTAAATGATCCAAATGCTAACGAGATGGCAAAACAAACCTCTAAGCTAAAAAGCTCAGACAAAAGAACACAGTGGTAACGTGTCCGC
Source organism: Palaemon carinicauda (assembly GCF_036898095.1). Lineage (NCBI taxonomy): Eukaryota > Metazoa > Arthropoda > Malacostraca > Decapoda > Palaemonidae > Palaemon > Palaemon carinicauda. The sequence continues at coordinate 37,961,495 of NC_090759.1, forward strand.
CTAGCATTCACAGGGTAGCAGATCGATCCCAGCCAGGGACAGAGTTTAAACTGTTTACTGGGGAGGCCACTGCTGTGGTTATGCTTGCCAGGCTGACGTTCTGGTATCTAAGGGATCCAAATGCTAACGATATGGAAAAAACCAAGACTGAAAAGCTCAGAAAACAGAACACATTGGTAACCTGTTCACCTAGCATTCGCATGCCAGCAGATCGATCCCAGCCAGGGACAGAGTTTAAACAGTTTACTGTGGAGGACACCGCTGTGTTTGGGCTTGCCAGGCTGACGTTCTGGTGAATATCTAAATGATCTAAATGCTAACAAGATTGCAAAAAACTGAAGCTAAAAAGTACAGAAAACAGGAGACAGTGGTTATCGTGTCCGCCTAGCATTCACAGGGCAGCAGATCGATCCCAGCCAGGGACAGTGAGTTTAAACTGTTTACTGTGGAGGACACTATTGTGTTTGGGCTTGCCAGGCTGACGTTCTTGTGATTATCTAAAGGATCCAAATGCTAACGAGATGGCAAAAAAAAAAAAAAAAACTGAAGCTAAAAATATCAGACATCAGAACACAGTTATAAAGTGTTCGCCTAGCATTCGTATGGCAGCAGATCGATCCCAGCCAGGGACCGTGAGTTTAAACTGTTTACTGGGGAGGCCACTGCTGTGGTTGGACACCACAGTGGTGGTGGGGGTGGGGGGTGGGTGGGCCATCTATTCTGATGAAACTGGAACTGTAATCAGACACCTTTACCTATAATATTGACATGTATTTTCCAAATGAAATTCCCAAGAACCCAACCATGGGCCTAGATCCGTCTCATGTAGTGCTACCTCAAACATCTGAGTACAGACAGATAGCCAAATTCGAAGATGGGATTTTACTTACTTTACTTACTTTGATGGCTGCTTTTCCGGTCCCATACAGCAGGGGAACCCCACTCTCTACAGGACCTCCACTGTTGTTTTACCTTGTTCGTTCAGAGTATTTATCGTTTCATATCACGTATTGTTCATTTACTGTTAAATCGTCACTGTCAAAAGACTCGTGAAATAAGAGAGTCTTTAGTATTTTTTTTCCCTAGCTATCCGTTTGATAATATATTAATACCTCCTCGGTATAGCTCTCTAGTTTTCAGTTTCTGTAGGGAAAAATAAAAATCTTCCTCTGGTATAAAAATTTCTGAAATAATATCATTCTGTATTCTTTTCCAATAACTAATCTTTATGGCAATATGATGCATCTCTCTCTCTCTCCAAATACTAAGGAGTTTGACATAATAATAGAAAAAATAGATGATATATGTAGAAACCATAAAGACTGGAATATACTCCTATCCGGAGATTTTAACTTTCCTTTCGTAGATTGGAAAGAACGGATAGAAGAAAGTGGTTGTATGTATACATATAAAAAAGAGAGCAATAGTAGCGCAGAAGATAAGAGACAATTTGAAAAGCTTCAAGATATGCTATTAGAACATAATATGCAACAAATAAACCACATTCCAACAAGAAAGGAAAATGTCCTAGATCTAGTATTTGTGAATGAGGTGAATTATGTTAAAGAAATAATAGTGTATAACACGGGAATTTCAGACCATAATGTCATAGAATTAATAGTCCATTCCAAAGCAAGTGATCACAGAATTAATCAAAGCACAAAACATTGGGAAGGATATGGAAAATATAATTTTTATAGTAAGAATATAAAATGGTCAGAAATAAATGAAGAACTGAATAAAGAATGGAAAAATGTGTTTGTAAGTGATAATATACAGGTAAATACGGACATACTGTACAAAATACTGGAGAAAATTGTTGAAAAATATGTACCGAAGAAAAACAATAAACAAAAGACATGCATACCAAGAGAAAGAAGGATCTTATTTCAGAAAATTAGAAAGTGGAAGAAAAATCTTACAAAAGAAAAAAATGTGTGGAAAATGATGGAAATAAAATGTAAGATAGAAAATGCAGAACAAAAGATTATACAGTCAAAAGAAAATGAAATAAAGGGACTTAGAAGAAAGGATACTTCAAAATATAAAAAAAACCCAAAGTACTTTACTCCTATGCAAAAAAAGATGAATAAAGGGAGATTAGAAATAGGCCCTCTAAGAATTGAAGGACGGCTAACGAATGAAAAAAAAGGAAATATGCAACATATTAGCAGAAAAATATAAGAGTGAGTTCACGCCAAGAATTGCGAATGAGAATAATGAAACAGAAATGAGAGAAGAAAATGTTGAATATCTAACGGATATAGATATTAATGAAGCAGATATTGTCAAGGCTATAAACGAAATTAAAAATGGATCAGCAGCCGGACCAGATGGAGTTCCAGCGATTTTGTTAAAAAAAAACTGCAAACACTATCGCGAAGCCGCTTGCAATACTGCTAAGACAAAGTGTAGATATGAGCGAGATATATGTTAAACATAAATTAGCTTATATAACCCCTATCTTCAAAAGTAGATCAAGACTAGAGGCAAGCAATTATAGACCTGTTAGTCTAACATCACATATTATGAAAGTGTATGAGAGGGTAATAAAAAAAAAAATATTGGATCATTTGGTTAAAAATAATTTGTTGAATATAGGTCAACACGGTTTTGTGCCCGGAAAAAGTACACAAACCCAACTGATAGCACACTATGAAAACATACAAAAATATGTTAAGTGGAAAAGACACAGATGTGATCTATCTAGATTTTGCAAAAGCCTTTGACAAGATAGACCACAATATATTAGAGAAAAAAATGAGAAAGCATAATATTGTGGGAAAGATAGGAAAATGGGTAAAAGAATTCCTGCAAAACAGAAAACAGATAGTGGTTGCAAATGAAGAGAAATCGAATGAAGCTCAGGTAATATCTGGCGTGCCACAAGGTACGGTTTTAGCTGCACTGCTGTTTGTTATTATGATCTCAGACATAGACTGTGATGTTGAAAACTCTGTAGTGAGAAGTTTCGCCGATGACACAAGAATAAGTAGAGAAATTACTTGTGATGAAGATAGGAACTCACTACAAAGAGATCTAAACAAAATATATGAATGGGCGGAGATAAATAGGATGGTATTTAACTCCGATAAATTTGAATCAATGAATAATGGAAACAGAGAAGGAATGGTATATGCATACAAGGGACCTAATAACGAGACAATCACAAACAAGGAAGCAATTAAAGACCTTGGCGTAATGTTAAATAGGAATATGTTATGCAACGACCCAATAGAAACACTGTTGGCTAAATGTAAAGCAAAAATGGGAATGTTATTCAGACACTTTAAAACAAGAAAAGCTGAACACATGATTATGCTTTACAAAACTCATGTACGTAGTACACTAGAGTACTGCAATGTGATATGGTACCCACACTACCAAAAGGATATTGCACAATTAGAGAGTGTACAAAGGTTCTATACTGCTAGAATAGAAGAAGTTAAGGACCTCAACTACTGGGAAAGACTGCCAATTTTAAAACTATACAGTCTAGAAAGAAGAAGAGAACGCTACATAATAATACAAGCATGGAAGCAAATAGAAGGAATTACTGAAAACACCATGGAGCTCAAAATATCAGAAAGAGAAAGCCGAGGTAGATTAATAGTGCCAAAAAATATACCAGGAAAACTAAGGAAGGCGCACAGGACATTAATCCACTACGCACCAGCATCGATAATGCAGCTACTATTTAATGTGCTGCCAGCTCATCTAAGAAACATATCAGGAGTGAGCGTAGATGTGTTTAAGAATAAGCTCGATAAATACCTAAGATGCATCACAGACCATCCAAGACTGGAAGATGCAAAATATACCGGAAGATGCATTAGCAACTCTCTGGTGGATATACGAGGTGCCTCACACTGAGGGACCTTGGGGAACCCAAACAAAAATAAGGCAATAAGGTAAGTCTCTCTCTCTCTCTCTCTCTCTCTCTCTCTCTCTCTCTCTCTCTCTCTCTCTCTCTCTCTCTCTCGAGTTTTCGATAATTTCCCTGAAATGTACCATGGTCTTCCATTGTCTTACGGTAAAGTTCTCTTGCTTGAGGGTACACTTGGGCCCTCTATTCTATCTTAATTACCTTCCTCCTTTTTTAAAGTGTTTATAGTTTATATATGAGATATATATCTTAATGTTGATGCTGTTCTTAGAATATTTTATATTAATTGTTCATTTCTTCTCCTGTATGTTATTTATTTCCTTATAGCATTTACTCTGTTACCACTGTTTCCTATTTTCTGTACTTTTTAGCTTTGGTTTTCTTCCCTGATGGAGCCCTTGGGCTTATAGCATTCTGCTTAAGTAAGTAGGTAGTAGTAGTAGTAGTAGTAGTAGTAGGTTCGAAAAAGGAATCGGCCTTAATAGTCGTTACCTTTAATGAAATACTTTCATAAATAACTTAAAAAAAAAAAAACTTTAAATCTAAACCTTGAATCCAAATTTCATAAACGATACTGACTGATCATACCACCTTAATTCAAATCATGAATGAATGTGTTGAAACGTTCCGTACGCAATAATCGCAATTATAAGTCATGTATAAAAAATATAAATATTATAAATAAAAATGCTTGCAGTAGAACCTAGTGCGGACTGAATTATCAAAAAACAGCTATGTAATGAATGAAAATCATTGCATAAAATACCCTAATCGAGTAGTTGAATCGGTGGAGCTTCAGGGGTTCAAAGTTGGAGCAAATGTTTTCATGCTAACCAGGCTGACATGAGTCTTTTTATGGTTTATATATGACTACCAGTTTTTGACGTTGTTAATAGTTTATATAGGGCATATCTCTTTTTAACGTTGTTAATAGTTTATATAGGACATATCTGTTTTTGACGTTAATAGTTTATATAGGACATATCTGTTTTTGACGTTGTTAATAGTTTATATAGGACATATCTGTTTTTGACGTTGTTAATAGTGTATATAGGACATATCTGTTTTTGACGTTGGTAATAGTGTATATAGGACATATCTGTTTTTGACGTTGGTAATAGTTTAAATAGGACATATCTGTTTTTGACGTTGTTAATAGTTTATATAGGACATATCTGTTTTTGACGTTGTTAATAGTTTATATAGGACATATCTGTTTTTGACGCTGTTAATAGTTTATATAGGACATATCTGTTTTTGACGTTGTTAATAGTTTATAAAGGACATATCTGTTTTAACGTTGTTACTGTTTTAGAATGATATATTATCAATTTATTCTCATCATTTATTTGTTTCCTTTCCTCACTGGGCTATTTTTCCCTGTTGGAGACCTTGGGCTTATAGCATCTTGCTTTTCCAACTAGGGTTGTAGCTTGGCTAGTAATAATAATAATAATAATAATAATAATAATAACTACGAGCTAAACAACTCTTACGACTAGGCTGCAAGGCTGTTTCTCATTTTACAGTTGTTATTATTATTATTATTATTATTATTATTATTATTATTATTACTTGCTAGGCTACAAACCTAATTGGAAAAGCAGAATGCTACAAGCCCAGGGGCTCCAACAGGGAAAATAGCCCAGTGAGGAAAGGAAACAAGGACAAAAATATTCTATGAACAGTAACATCAAAATGAATATTCCCTATATAAACTATAAAAACTTTAGTGAAACAAGAGGAAGAGAAATAAGATAGAATAGTGTGCCCCGAGTGTACCCTCAATCAAGAGAACTCTAACCCAAGACAGAGGAATGCCATGGTACAGAGGCTATGGCCCTATCCAAGACCAGAGAGCAATGGTTTGATTTTGGAGTGTCCTTCTCCAAGAAGAGGTGCTTACCATAGCTAAAGATTGTCTTCTACCCTTAAAAAGAGGAAAGTGGCTACTGAACAATTACAGAGCAGTAGTTAACCCCTTGAGAGAAAAAGAATTGTTTGGTGATCTTGGTATTGTCAGGTGTATAAAGACAGAGGAGAATATGTAAAAAATAAGCCAGACTATTCTGTGTATGTGTAGGCAAAGGGAAAATGAACCGTAACCAGAGAGAAGGATTCAATGTAGGACTGTCAAAGGACCCCATAAATCGTTAGCGGTAGTATCTCAACGGGTTGGTTGAATATCGAAACAGGTCAAAGTTGCAGAAATAGAGACAGTCACATACTTGATTAAAGTTAAACCTATTATTAATGTTTTTCTAAAATCTGTCTTATGTACCCTGGTGTCACACCAACTAAGGTCAACCACGCCAAATCAAAGCAGAAGAAAAGTAAACTTCATCTAGTAATCCTTAACGAGTTTTGCATACCTTGAATGATTATAGACGTTATCAGCATTGTAAATGGATTAATTGTTATGTTGAGATGTGGAAGCGATTCAATTTTGAAAGTCCGATGTCATAGGTCAAGGTCAACGTCAAGGTCGAGGCAAATATCGACTGAAATAACCTGCCGTGGCGGAGGTCTGCACTTAGTGCTTTTTCTATTTCATGATTTCAATTATATTTAAAGAATAGAACAGATGAATTCGGTTTAAATTAATTTCATAGCTCTTTACAAGATTCACAAATTCAATAACCGAGGTCAAAGTTCAAAGTCAAGCAAAATGTCAAGGTCAAGGTCGAGCAAAAGGTCAAAGTCGAGCAATACGTCGACGAAAATAACATACTGTGGTGGAATTCTGCACTCTGACTGCTTTTCTATATCCAAGGTCAAAGGTCAAGGTCAAACAAAATGTCGACCGAATTAAACGGCCATGGTGGAGGTCTGCACTGTCAAGAGTGCTTTACTAGCTTATGATTTAAACTATATGATGAAAAAAAAGAACAGCAATATTCAGATTGAACTCATTACATAGCTGGCGAAATCTAACCGAGGCCCTTTGCGTCAACAGGCGTAAGAGATGATGATGATGGGGATGATGATTATGATGATGATGATGATTATGATGTGTTAACATGCGTACATACTTAATATGACCATGGCATTCATTCTAATATATACAGAAATAATAAATGATCACGATGGTTGTATAGAATTTACGTAAACTATACAATGTTAAAAAAAAACTAATTTTAATCAGAAATTCTCCGTATGAATATACGGTTCTCAGCCGTATTTCAGTAAAATTGATGATGATGATGGAGTCACAAACTCAATGACCCTAATGTATCTAAGCACAACGAAACCCATTTAGGAATCACATTTTTTTCCGCATTCCAAAGCTGTACATGGAGGGGGGGGGGGGCGCTTGCTCGCGAAGGGACCTGATCTTATTTCATATTTTACAATTTTTCTTTTTAACTTTTGTTCATGAAAAGTAAAGTTTGAGTTACATTATGACATATATTACAGATGTGCAAGGAGAGAGAGAGAGAGAGAGAGAGAGAGAGAGAGAGACAGACAGACAGAGAGACCATACATTGTTTGAAATATGACAACACAGAGAGAGAGAGAGAGAGAGAGAGAGAGCATTCATTGTTTCAAATATAACAGCAATTGAGAGAGAGAGAGAGAGAGAGAGAGAGAGAGAAACATTCATTGTTTGAAATATAACAGCAATTGATAGAGAGAGAGAGAGAGAGAGAGAGAGAGAGAAACATTCATTGTTTGAAATATAACAGCAATTGATAGAGAGAGAGAGAGAGAGAGAGAGAGATTCATTGTTTGAAATATAACAGCAATTGAGAGAGAGAGAGAGAGAGAGAGAGAGAGAGAGAAACA
>NC_090759.1:37974166-37981666 GCF_036898095.1 Palaemon carinicauda
GAGGAACCAGGCCTACATGGCTGAGGACTATGAACCGTGAAATTGATGATGAATGCATAAGTACTGAGCTCAAGATAGAGACGACTGGCGAAATCTAACGAGACCCTTTTTTTTCGAAGTTTCAAGTTTATATATAAAGGATATATTTTAATGCTGTTACTGTTCTTAAAATATTCTAATTGTTAATTACTTCTCTTATATTTTATTTCCTTGTTTCCCTTCCTCACTGGGCAAATTTTCCTAGTTGGAGCCCTTGGCTTAAAGTATTTTGCTTTTCCAATTAGGGTTATAGCTTAGCTTGTAATAATAATAATAATATGAATGATAATAATAATAATAATAGGCGTAGGAGATGATGATAATGATGATGTCTGCCATCTACATACTAACATTTTACCGAGAGGAACACAGAACAGTATTTTGCCCTTAATATAACAGCTCTTCAACTCTCGCATACACCACAAGCAATGAGAGATATGGTTATAAAAACGACCTAACCTAAACCATGCTCTTCCACTGTCATGGATTAGAGTTCTCTTGCTTGAGGGTGCACTCGGGCACATCTATCTTAATTCTCTTCCTCTTGTTTTGTTAAAGTTTTTATAGTTTATATAGGAGATATTTATTTTAATGTTCCTCTTCTTACAGTATTTTATTTTTCTTCGTTTCGTTTCCTATTGCTATTTTCCCTGTTGGAGCCCCTGGGATTATAGCACCAGGCTTTTCCAACTAGGGTTGTAACTTAGCAAAGAATAATAATAATAATAATAATAATAATAATAATAATAATAATAATAATAACATGGAGCCCCTTAACTTATAACATCAGGATTTTCCACCTAAGGTTGTAACTTAGCAAATAATAATAACAATAATAAAAATAAACCACACATCTTAATTGAAAAGCATACCTATTAATTGCAGGAGCTTCTTCCAGAAGGGTTCCTTGAAGTGGAGACGTGTTTAACAGACATCACAGGTGGAATTTCGATATTTGTGGAAACGATACAACACGCACAGTAAGGAAGAAACACAGTTGTGGTCTGACCGGCTGCCCATTACGGAGTGTTACTTATTACTGAGTGATTGCTGGAAGCCGCCCACTGGTTTTTGGAACTGCTTGTTACCGTAAAACTTGATATTTATTCATTTAGCTATTTACTTATTTATTTAATAAACTTATTTTACTTACTATTTTAGGTTAATTCTTGAATGGCAAATTCTTTGTTTTTCATTTATGTTAATGTCTTAGACATAGTGGGGATTTGACAATAAACGAGCAATATGCGTGTAAAATGCCTAATTATTATTATTATTATTATTATTATTATTATTACTTGCTAAGCTACAACCATAGTTGGAAAAGCCGGATGCTATAAGCCCAGGGGCTCCAACAGGGAAAATAGCCCAGTGAGGAAAGGAAACGAGGAAAAATAAGATATTTTAGGAAGAGTAACAACATTAAAATAAATATTTCCTATATAAACTTCAATAAAACAAGAGGAAGAGAAATAAGATAATATAGTGTGCACTAGTGTACCCCCAAGCAAGAAAACTCTAACCCAAGACAGTGGAAGACCAAGGTACAGAGGATATGGCACTCCCCAAGAATAGACAACAATGATTTGATTTTGGAGTGTCCTTCTCCAAGAAGAGCTGCTTACCATAGCTAAAGAGTCTCTTCTACCCTCACCAAAAGGAAAGTAGCTACTGAACAATTACACCCCTTGGGTGAAGAAGAATTATTTGGTAATCTCAGAGTTGTCAGGTGTATGAGGACAGAGAATATGTAAAGAATAGGCCACACTATTCGGTGTGTATGTAGGCAAAGGGAAAATGAACCGTACGTAGGGAGAAGGATCCAATGTTGCACTGTTTGGCCAGTCAAAAGACGCCATAACTACCTACTGCCTATAGTATTTCTTACCAATACTGATAATAATTGACTACGAAACAGCTGTTCTTATATTCAAACACATAATACCATTAACAAAATAGTGAAATTATTGCATGTAATATATAATGCACACGTCTTAATATATCATGTGATATCAATTAACCAGAAACCCACTTTAATAGATGGTTAAACCAAGTTAATGTCCCCGGCTACGTTCCTCTCCACCCGCCCTCTCTCTCTCTCTCTCTACTTCCCTCTTGGAAAGTCGCCAATAACGATTTATGCTAATGGAATCAACCAAGGTCCCCCCTTCATAAATCACAACCTGTCAGTCAGTCAATAACCAATTTCATCTCCGTGATTTTAACGGATGCAAAGGTAAGCGACTGGAGAATTCGATAAGTATATCGGTTCCATAAAGGTTCTTGCGTTTGACAACTCACATCTGCAATTTATTATTATTATTATTATTATTACTATTATTATTATTATTATTATTATTACTATTATTATCCATATCATTATTATAATTATTATTAGCCAAGATACAAGCCTAGTTGGAAAAGCAGGATGCTATAAGCCCACGGGCTCCATATTATTATTATTATTATTATTATCATTATTATTATTTTTATTATTATTAGCCAAGATACAACCCTAGTTGGAAAAGCAGGATGTTATAAGCCCAAAAAGGGAAAATAGCCCAGAGAAGAAAGGAACTTAGGAAATAAATAAGCTACAAGAGAAGTAATGAACAATTAAAACATATTTTAAGAACAGTAACAACATTGAAATAGATCTTTCATATGAAAACTATAAAAGCTTAAAAAAAACAAGAGAAAGAGAAATAAGATACAATAGTGTGCCCGAGTGTACCCTCAAGCAAGAGAACTCTAACCCAAGACAGTGGAAGACTATGGTACAGAGGCTATGGCACAACCCAAGACTAGAGAACAGTGGTTTAATTTTGGAGTGTCCTTCTCCTAGAAGAGCTGCTTACCATAACTAAAGTCTTATCTACCCTTACCAAGAGAAAAGTAGCCACTGAACAATTATACTGCAGCGGTTAATCCCTTGAGCGAAGAAGAATTGTTTGGTAACCTCAGTATTGTCAGGTGTACGAGGACACAGGAGAATGTGGAAAAAATAAGCCAGACTATTCGATGTATGAGTAGGCAAAGGAGAAATGAGCCGTAACCAGAGATTGATCCAATGTACTATTGTCTGGCCAGGCAAAGGACCCAATAGCCGTAGTATCTTAACGGGTTGGGTGAATTCTGTGAGCAGTTTGATCATACATTTTCATTTTCTTGTCGTTTTTTCCATTCAATCCAAGTTGTCGGGAAATGATTATAAATTTCAGTTTTAAAACTGAAAATTTCTAGAATCAGGAGAGAATATATTCTCAAGATGAACTGCATAGAAAGATATATATATATATATATATATATATATATATATATATATATATATATATATATATATATATATTTTTGACCCCAGCTAAAACGTTTTACCATATATAGATAACGCACAACAAAAATCCCCACAAAGATACCCGTTTACACTTATTCTTTATCAAACAGCTACAGTCCACCCAATAACAATATATAAAAGAGAAAACAAAAGATGAATCGGTCCACCACATTAACTGTACATCATCAAAATGTCATGGATTAATTTACACCATTAATGCTTAAAAGTTTTCCGGACTACGGTACATTTCATATCTAAATTAATTGCTAGAGGAAAATTTAGGATTGAAGAATTTCTTATTGTTAATATTGAAAAAAAAGAGAAACCCAACAGGTTAACGGCATAATATTGAATCAGTAATACATCAAACGTTCAAACTTGCAGCAAATTTTGTTGTTGTTGAATAGGGTGACATAAGTCTTTTCATAGTCTATATGTTAATTATCTGTTTTAATGTTGTTAATGTTTTTAAAATATTTTATCTTAATTGTTCATTATTTCTTATATTATTTATTTATTTCCTTTCATCACTGGGCTATCTTTCGCTGTTGGAGCCCTTGGGTTTATAGCATCTTGCTTTTCCAACCAGGGCTGTAGGTTGGCTAATAATAATAATAATAATAATAATAATAATAATAATAATAATAATAATAATAGTTTGAAATTGTATCAGGCCCATCCAGTTTTCATGGATTATTGCACAGGAATGACAAATGCCATTGATTTGGCCTCGCAGAATGATTCTGAAAATACTCATATTTCCTCGATGGTTATCATTATATTTTCAGGATACAAAAAACAGTAACATTTCATATGAATGTGTTTGGTTTACGTGTTTCTTTCCCAAGCCGCAAAGACAAAATTGCATGCATATTTTTCTCAACATCAGATGCGAAATAGTTACGGAAATTCTTTGCAATAATATATCCTTAAGACATGAAAAAAGACTTTTAGAATTCCTAGTGAACAAGCTATCTTGAGGGAATATAATTCTTTCATGACACCATGTTACTCAGTATTTTCCTTTGCTTAAGTGGTTAACTACTGCACTGCAATTCTCCCGTGGCTGATTTCCTCTTGGTAAGGGTAGAAGAGACTCTTTAGCTATGGGAAGCAGCTCTTCTTGAAGGACACTCAAAAATAAAACCATTGTTTTCTAGCCTTGGGTAGTGCCATAGCCTCAGTCTATACCATGGTCCTCCACTGTCTTAGGATAGAGTTCTCTATCTTGAGGGTACACAAGGGTGCACTATTCTATCTAATTTCTCTTCCTCTTGTTTGGTTAAAGTATTTACTGTTTATATAGGAAATATTTATTCGAATGTTGTTACTGTTCTTAAATTTTTAAATTTTTCCTAGTTTCCTTTCCTCACTGGGCTATTTTCCTTGGTGGGGCCCCTGAGCTTATAGCATCCTGCTTTCCTAACCAGGGTTGTAGCTTAGCAATTAATAATAATAATGTATACATGTACACACACACACACATATATATATATATACATATATATATATATATTTATATATACTGTATATATATATATATATATATATATATATATATACATATTTATATTTATATATACAGTATATATATATACATATATATACTATATATATACATATATATATATATATATATATATATATATATATGAGTTCACATAGTGTATACAAACATATGCATACACACAGTATATATATATATATATATATATATATATATATATATATATATATATATACTGTGTATATATATATATATATATATATATATATATATATATATATATATATTCCTCACCGTTACTCCTACATTAAGGGGTCGGCGGCCTGTTGCGCCCTCTGCAATGCGTTCTATCAAAGGCATCTATTTCCACCAAACCTCTTCTCTCCATATCATCCTTCACCTCATCTTGCCATCTAACTCTCTGCCTCCCTCTTGATCTCCTCCCCATAACAAGTTGCTCCCAAACCCTCTCCACTCCCTCTCCCCACAATCCATTCTCACCACACGCCCACACCATCTCAGTCGTGACACTCTTAAAACTACTAATACTCTAATTCTACATACTTACTGCGCAGACGCGAAATACAAAGATGATTTTAAACTAAAACAACAATAACCAATTATCTACAGACTAAATAAAACTACAAAAATTCATAAAAAAAACTTAAAAGGTAAATAAGGATTAAAATAAACAAAAGGGTGATGTGTCGGTGTCTTATATTTACAAATTATACAAAATATATTACACTAAAGTAAAAAAAAAAAAATACAATGAAACGTGTAAAAATATATTTCTAAGCTATACAATATATACACGAAATAATACAATGGTCTAGCAGTGAGAAATAAAATATAATGGTCTAGCAGTGTGAAAAAAATACAATGGTCTAGCAGTGAGAAATAAAATACAATGACCTAGCAGTGTAAAAAATACAATAGTCTAGTAGTGTGAAAAAATACAATAGTCTAGCAGTGTGAAAAAAATACAATGGTCTAGCAGTGTGGAAAAATACAATAGTCTAGTAGTGTATGGGGAAATACAATGAACACAATCAAGTTTTAAGGTCACACATGAATGGCTAAGGTAAGGAACAGTGACATAGCCCTATCAAGCAGGACAATGCCCTAGAGACTGACCATATATATATATATATATATATATATATATATATATATATATATATATATATATGTGTGTGTATATATATATACTGTATATATTGATATGATCAGCATCCAAGTCCCCTCACCACCCAAGCTAAGACCAAGGAGGGCCAGACAATGGCTGCAGATGACTCAGCAGAAAGACCTATAGGCTCCCCCCAAAAACCCCATCCTTAGCTCACTAGGATGGTGAGGTTGCAGCGACCAAAGAAACTAACGAGTCTGAGCGGGACTAGAACCCCAGTCTGGCGTTCACCAGTCAGGGACGTTACCGCATCGGCCACCACAACCCTAAATGTGATAATGGTGTATAGCTACTTAAGAAATACGAAATAAGGAATAGCAAATGAAAAATAAGGATTGTTAATGGTGAGATAATTAGGTGAACAAATTCTAAAACTAATTAGTACAGATAATTATAAACGTCTTATGCTGATTTGATAGATTCTGGTACATATCTTACACACTTTATGACGACCTTAAAGATAATCTTTCTTGCGTAGGATGCAGTTTGGAAAATACAAAGGAACTGATACAATACTGTTTATAAACTGTATACTGGCTCATACTGTGTATATATATACACACATATGGGATTATGTGTGACTTCGCCGTATAAAAATAAAAGAGCATTTAAATATATATTCTTCAATCATTAAAAAAAAAATTATTTAGAGATAAGAAACATCTTTGATAGATAAGGAAGTATATAAGGGACCACTGAACGTGGCTCGTGAAAGATTGACTACTTGAGACACTAAAGGTTGATTCGGACTATCGGTCCAAGTCTCGGTTCGCTCTCGGTTCGGTATGGGTACTGGAGTGTTCACACCTTCGGTTCGCTCTCGGTCCGATCAGTGTCTTGGCAAAATTATAGATATAAGGAAAAAGCATTATTGAACATATTTTAATTTTTTTTTCTATCATGACCGGAGCGCCAGCGTGAATGGTTCCATTTAAAATTATGTAACAGTATTTAACCAGACCGGGCCTGGAGCGAGAACGGAGCGCTACCGGACCGGACCGTGACCGGAGCGAGAACGGACCGCTACAGGACCGATAATATGAATCAACTCTAACCGTAATACACTTTTCGTATCCAGACATAATCCTTTGGGGGAAAAATGACTCGGGATAATATCTGGTCTACATTAGAGTTCCATAACTCGGATGGATATATAGTGGAAATATCTCCATCTTTTTTTTTTTTTTTTTTTTTTTTTTGTGTAAAGGACATATACACACTCATAAGAGGATCTTAACGAGAATTAGCCTGTTCCTCTTCTTTGTCTACATCTTTTCCCACTCCTACGTGGGGTCGATGTTTCTGGTCAGCTTTCGCCATCTACCTACATATATATATACATATATATATATACATACATACATACATATACATATATATATATACATATATATATATACAATATATATATATATATATATATATACACAC
>NC_090759.1:37999166-38004166 GCF_036898095.1 Palaemon carinicauda
CTCTTCCAACTAAGGTTGTAGTTTGGCAAGTAATAATAATAATAATAATAATAATAATAATAATAATAATAAATGTATTTGTTTCAATCTACAGGCAATGAATTTGTTTCAATTTACGAACAAATACAGAGTCGGAGGGAACACGATGGTATGTAGACTACGGTAGTAGGGCTTCCTCTTAACGCCACTTCCTCCCACAAGGGCCTCTCTCTTATTTTCTCCCTCTCTCCCCCCTCCCCTCCCCCTTCCAGCCACCAGTCCAGGGTTCCTACCCCCAAAAAACCTACTTCCCTCTCACGCCTGCAGTCTCTCTTCCATGCCGGCACGCCCTCTCAAAGGCCACTGGATTGTGGAGGCGTTTCCAGAATTGCCAGGTTTTCTAAATGAGAAAAGGCCAACTTTTAATCAACTGCAGCTTTAAAAGGCCAACCTATTAAAAGAAAAAGGCCAAGAATAAAGCATTTAATGCCAACCTTTTTTCATAATTTACTAAAGGCCAACTTTTAGTCAACTGCAGCTTTAAAAGGCCAACCTACTGCAATAAAAAGGCCAAGAATAAAGCATTCAAAGCCATTTTTTTCACGATTTAATAAAGGCCAAGTTTCAATCAACTGCAGCTTTAAAAGGCCAACTTATTGAAAGAAAAAGGCCAAGAATATAGCATTTAATGCCAACAATTTTTCACGATTTACTAAAGGCCAACCAATTTCAAATAGGCCATATTTGAGGTTTTTGGCCTAAGAAAGGCCAAACTGGCAACCCTGGGCGTTTCTTCCGCTGCCTTTGTCCAAACATCCTCTGGTATCATCTTGTCTTTTAAGTGGTATTCTCTTACATTTGAAGAGGGGGGGGAGGGGTTGTGGATTGGGTGGGGGGTGGGGATTAAAGATCATGTTCATTTAATTGAAGTCTAGTCCCATGAATCATTTTTTATCAATCAACATATTTTACGTTTGATTTAGATATTGATTCAAACGATTCTATTATTATTATTATCATTATCATTATTATTATTATTATTAATATTAATATTATTATTATTATTATTATTATTATTACTATCATTATTATTATCATTTTTATTATTATTATTATCATTATTATTATTATCATTATTATTATCATCATTATTATTGTTTTTACTTGCTAAGCTACAACCCCAGTTGGAAAAGCAGGATGCTATAAGCCCAGGGGCTCCAACAGGGAAAATTGCCCCAGCGAGGAAAGGATATAAGGATATAAATAAACTACAAGAGATGTAATTAACAATTAAAATACAATATTTTAAGAATAGTAACAACATTAGAATAAATCTTTCATTTATAAACAATATAAACTTGAAAAAAAAAAGAAGAGAAATAAGATAGAACAGTGTGCACGAGTGTACCCTTCAAGCTATGTTAATGAATAGCTTCGCTTAGAGAGTGTTTAGATTTTCTCGTTGCATTTCCTTGTGTTTATCTTCAATTCGAAAATATCATATATTTGTTTCATCTTTAAAGTCATTAGATCACTACTGTAAAAAAAAAAAAAAAAAAAAAAATTATAGTTTATATGTGAGAGATTTATTTTCATATTGTTACTGATCTTAAAATATTTTAATTGTGCATAACTTTCCTTGTAATTTATTTCCTGATTTCCATTCCTCACTGAGCTATTTTCCCTGTTGGAGCCATTGGAATTATAGCATCCTGCTTTTCCAGGTAGAGTTGTAGCTTAGCAAGTAATAATAATAATAATAATAATAATAATAATAATAATAATAATAATAATAATAATAATAATGATAAAATAATACTAATAAAATAATGATAGTAATAATAATAATAATAATAAAAAGAATAATAATAATAAAAAGAATAATAATAATAAAAATAATAATAATAATAAAAGGTTAAAAGATAACAATCCTTGGTAACTTTTAGGAAAAACAAGAGATCAACCCCCAAAGAAATTACTTCTTTAAGGATTTTGGATTTTCACGTCACGTTTTACCCTGATAAGGAATGGACAGGGAAATAGGAGGGAAACGGCCGAATAAACATTTAGAAATCTATTAAAGAGGAAAATTTTCACTTTCTGCAGGAAAACGGACCCCATCGCACTGTAGAGTCAACAACAGCCCATTGCCCTTTTTATGGCATTGGAGCTCGAAGTAATAAAAGAGGAAAGAACAACAGGAATGGGTCCACAATCTAGAAAAATTGGAAAAGAGTGGCATGGAAAGCCTGAATACATATAAGATCGGGAAAGTAGAAAACAGAAAAAAATCTAGAGGGGAACTCAGTAGAGCGCAGGCCTCCGCCGCGGCAGCTTATTTCTCAACCTTGACCTTTGACCTTAACATGTATTAAGGGGCGTGGATGTTCATACACTCAAATATGAACCAAGTTTGAAGTCTCTGTGACAACGATGTCCAAACTCACGGCTGATTACGTGCATTGGACATTTTGCTTGACCTTGACCTTTGACCTCATCATGCATTAATTGTCATGGATTTTCATACACTCAAGTATGAACCAACTCTGAAGTCTCTGTGACAAAGTTGTCCAAACTCATGGCTGATTACGTGGATTGGACATTTTGCTTGACCGTGACCTTGACCTTCCAAAACTAAAGAATGTCCAGCTTTTTTATATAAGTTATTCCCAGACGAATTTCATTACTCGTCGATTGAAATTGTGGCCAGAAAGCTGTTCACAAACAAAAACACAAACAGGGGGTAAAAAATAACCTCCTCCCAACTTCGTTGGCGGAGGAATTCCATTAAAAATAATCCAAAGCGATACTACTAAAGGTCTTTAGACAGTGAATTTTTCCTTTAGGATTGAATAAATGTAATATATATATATATATATAAATATATATATATATATATATATATATATATATATATATATCTATATATATATATATATATATATATATATATATATGTGTGTGTGTGTGTGTGTGTAAACATATATATATATATATATATATATATATATATATATATATATATATATATACATATAAATATATATATATCTATATATATATATATATATATATATATATATATATATATATATATATATACAGAACGAGAGAGAGAGAGAGAGAGAGAGAGAGAGAGAGAGAGAGAGAGAGAGAGAGAGAGAGAGAGAGAGACTCAGCAAGGACGCAATATAAAGTTATGAGTGTGTATAATATGCTCCCACCTCTCTCGACTTCCCATGATTACGTAGGAAAGAGAATATCATTACATATTAACGATTCTGTCACCAGATATCTCCTAAAATGACTATTGTCATCCACGAGGTGTATATTAACATATCTATCTATCTATCTATCTATCTACGTTGCGTGGGTGGTAACCGTATATATGGAAATTGTGATTGAATAAGATAAACGTATATAAGCATATATCTAGTGTATATCTATCTATCTATCTATCTATCTATCTATCTATATATATATATATATATATATATATATATATATATATATATATAGATAGATAGATTTATTTATTTACAGCATATGTATATAAATGTGAGAGAGAGAGAGAGAGAGAGAGAGAGAGAGAGAGAGAGAGAGAGAGAGAGAGATAGAGATAGACTTTTTTTAAGTGTTCTTTATTTTCCAAGATGTGGTAACAGGAAGCTAAAACTAAACTAAACTAGATTTAACACTTTTTCCCCCCTCATCTCTCTCTCTCTCTCTCTCTCTCTCTCTCTCTCTCTCTCTCTCTCTCTCTCTCTCTCTCTCAAGAGGCAAGCCTTAAAACATTCAGAGCCCCAAAAATCTTCAAGTGTCAAGAGAAAGTAAACACCTCCAGTGGCTTCCTAAAAATAAACACCATGATGGGTTAATCAATATTTCTGATCTCGTGCTGGGCCAAGAATCTTTTTAAGATGTATTTTTTAACATCATATTAAAATCGATCTTTCCCTTAAGCTTATAGCATCCTGCTTTTCCAACTAGGGTTGTAGCTTAGCTAGAAATAATAATAATAATAATAATAATAATATTTTTAATATTATATTAAAATCGATCTTTCCCTTGGGCTTACAGCATACTGCTTTTCCAACTGGGGTTGTAGCTTAGCTAGAAATAATAATAATAATAATAATAATAATAATAATAATATTTTTAATATTAAATTAAAATCGATCTTTCCCTTGGGCTTATAGCATACTACTTTTCCAACTAGGGTTGTAGCTTAGCTAGAAATAATAATAATAATAATAATAATAATAATAATAATAATAATAATAATAATATACACAAGAACTAAAATACAGCCACAATGGGGTTGAGACACTAAGTTTAAAGGCCGCTCATGAATGGCAGAGGCAAGGGACAGTGACATTACCTAAACAAGCAGGACAATGCCCTAGAGACTGTCCGTACGATCAGCGCCCAAATCTCGTCTCCACCCATGCTAGGAGCAAGGGGGGCCAGGCAATGAAGATTAATATTTCAGTAAGCTATTTCTAATTGATTGATAATTCGGATTTTGTGCCGTGTTCAAGCCCTGAAACTCTTACCAATACTATTTTTCCTAAATAAATTATTACATTTATATTGGTCAATAATTGTCGCTCTGTATAAATAATATATTTACTAATAAAATTAATGACAAGCTTTTCACAATATATTATTCAATATCAATATATTGGGTATTTCAATATGCAAAATTAACTGCGGTTTAAGTTATATGAAAATATCAATTATTTAACATACAGATACGTCTATAAATTGAAGAATATTTTAATCTTGGGGGTTTTGTTAACATCATGTGTGTGTATTATATATATATATATATATATATATATATATATATATATATATGTACAATATATATATATATATATACATACAGTATATATACAGTATATATATATATATATATATATATATATATATATATATATACAGTAGATACATATATATATGTGTGTATATATATATATATATATACAGTAGATACATATATATATATATATACAGTA
>NC_090759.1:38009166-38016666 GCF_036898095.1 Palaemon carinicauda
AATAGCCCAGTGAGGAAAAGAAAAGAGGAAATAAGAGAAGTAATTAACAATTTAAAAAAAATATTCTAAGAACAGTAACAACAATAAAATAAATATTTCCCATATAAACTATAAAAAAAAATTTAACAAAACAAGAAGAAGAGAAACAAGACAGAACAACGTGCCCGAGTGTACCCTCAAGCAAGAGAACTCTAACCCAAGACAGTGGAAGGCCATGGTACTACCCAAGCATTAATCACAAATAAAACTTAATAATGGCATTGAAAGGGACCCAAATATCCTTTGCCCCACGAATAATATCCGGTTCTGAAATTAACCAACACAAGCACCAGTAACCAGCATTATCAAGCAGGACAATGCCCTAGAGACTGACCATACATACATATGATCAGCGCCCAAGTCCCCCTCTACACCCCAGCTAGGTCCAAGGAGAGCCAGGCAAGGACTGCTGATGACTCAGTAGATAGATCTATAAGCTCCTCCAAATTCCCATCCTTAGCTTACAAGGAGGGTGAGGTTGCAGCGACCAAAGGAACTAACGCGTTTGAGCGGGACTCGAACCCCAGTTGGGCGATCACCAGTCAGGGACGTTACCAACAAGCCACCACAACCCTAATCTGAGAGTGACTATGACTGACTTCGTTTGAATAAAAGTAAGCATCAGTAAACAGCATTATAAAGGAGAAAAATACTCCAGAGACTGTTCCCTCTACACCCAATCTAGGACCAAGGAGAGCCAGGCAATGGCTGCTGATGACTCAGCAGATACGGTAACAAGGATTTTCTAAACAGTTATATGAGCAAGCAAATAAACAAACATTTATACAAGAAGTTCAATTGAAAAAAGAACATTGAACAGAGGGACATTTTTTTATACGGAGGCACTATTCTTAAACAGTGCTAAGTCACCATATATCATTAATATTATTACCACTAGCTAAGCTACAACCCTATTCGGAAAAGCAAGGCGGTATAAGCCCAAAGGCTCCATCAGGGAAAACTAGCCCAGTGAGGAAAGGATACAAGGAAATAAATAAACTACAAAAGTTATGAACGATTAAAATAAAATATTTGAAAAAATAGTAATAACATTAAAATAATCTTTCATATATGAACTATATCAACTTGAAAAAAAAAACCATAGTAGAAAAAACAAAAAGATGTCCTAGTGTACCCTCAAGCAAGAGAACTCTACCTCAAGACAGTGAATGAGTATGGCACAGAGGCTATGGCACTACGATATAATAGGTAAAACACACACGCACATATACACACACACACACACATATATATATATATATATATATATATATATATATATATATATATATATATATATATATATACATATATATATATATATGTGTGTATATATATATATATAATTTATAAATATATATATATATATATATAAATGTATATATATATATAATTCATATATATATATATATATATATATATATATGTATATGTATACATATATATATATATATATATATATATATACATATATATATAATTCATATATATATATACATGTATATTTATATATATACATAGATATATATATATATATATATATATATATATATATATATATATATATGTATATATATATATATATATAATTCATATATATACATGTATATTTATATAAATACATATATATATATATATATATATATATATATATATATATATATATATGTGTGTGTGTGTGTGTGTGTTTCTCCACTAACCCGAATCTTTCACTACCCACCAAACCTGAGGGATAAGTTTGCAAGCCTCACGTCTTCCTCCACACTAACGCAATCGACTCACCACTAGGTATATACCTCGCTGTAGACTAAAAACTTAAAAAAACCGCACCATTCATTCTTTTTGCCTTCCTTCCCTGCTGCATTGAATGTCAGGCTGGTAAGGCTAGTATCTTTTCACTGAACCAGGTGTGTGTGTTGTGTGTCTGTGTGTCTGTGATGTTTCCCAGGAGCGTTATTCCTATAGCAACTAGTGTTCTTGAGACTACAAAAATTCATTACGTTGGACTCTTCTACACTTTAGGGTTTCTTTACGTAATGTTTCTTACATAAGACTTTGAAGGAAGTAATGACTTATTATTTACTAGAGTACTATTTCTTAATAATAATAATAATAATAATAATAATAATAATAATAATAATAATAATAATAATAAAAATAATAATAATATTGATTCCCTTTACAGAATGTGTCATCAGAGAGAGAGAAAAAAATGTCACTAGATTCAGGTGATGGAAAAAACATAAACAACATTAGTTCCTTTAGGCAAATACTTAGACCGTTCTTCGACGGATCTTCAAACCCCATTGCAAACCTATATTGTATGTATTGCTTCAGGGATATCAAGGTCCCTTCCTTCCAACTAAGCCTTCCACACCATCTATACAATCTTGGTTACTCTTTTCTCACACTGCCTTTCAGTCCCTCTGGATCATGCACTCTTTCCAGTAACTATGGTCACCGCAAAGATTCCGGGCGAAATAAGCCCCACCCCCTGATGACGTCATAACCAATAACGTTGTCTCCCTTACAAATCTAAAACTCTACTAACTTATAATCACTTGAAGGGGATGTGTTGTGACCGTTGTTAACACGGGAGACATCAGGATGGGCTATGCCATCCTCAGGGGGTGGGGCTTATTTTGCTTGGAATCTCTGCTGCCACTATATAGTTACTGTACTCCATTCTTTCCACATGAACGATCCATCTTAAAACACCTTCAACCTTTCTCCACAAATATTGTACAACTTTTTTATTTCAACAGATTTACTTTGCTCCTGGTCAACATTTCAAATAGTAAAGTGGGACCATCAATCTCTTCCCATATTCCTTCTTTGTTTCTACAAATGATTCAAGTTTATCCCCAATCTTTTGCAAACAACCTGCTACCTTTCTCGTTTCATTTACTATGAGATTCGACGATCCTCTCATCTAAACATCATATTATTATTATTATTATTGTTACTTGCTAAGCTACAACCCTCGTTGAAAAAGCAGGATGCTATAAGCCCAGGGGCTCCAACAGGGAAAATAGCTCAGTGAGGGAAGGAAACAAGGAAAAATAAAATATTTTAAGAAGAGCAACAATATTAAAATAAATATCACTTTATAAACTATAAAAACTTTACCAAAACAAGAGGAAGAGAAATAAGATATAAGATAAAACAGTGTGCCCGAGTGTACCCTCAAGCAAGAGAACTCTAACCCAAGACAGTGGAAGACCATGGTACAGAGGCTATGGCACTACCCAAGATTAGAGAACAATGGTTTGATTTTGGAGTGTCCTTCTCCTAGAAGAGCTGCTTACCATAGCTAAAGAGTCTCTTCTACACTTATCAAAAGGAAAGTGGCCACTGAACAATTACGGTGCAGTAAGAAGAATTGTTTGGTGATCTGTATTGCCAGGTGTATGAGGACAGAGGAGAATATGTAAAGAATAGGCCAGACTATACGGTTCGGTGTGTGAGCGTGTAGGCAAAGGGAAAATAAACCGTAACCAAAGAGAAAGATCCAATGTGGTACTGTCTGGCCAGTCAAAAGACCCCATAACTCTCTAGGGGCAGTATGTCAACGGGTGGCTGGTGCCCTAGCCAACCTACTACCTACTACTACTACTAATAATAATAATAAATAAACGGTCTTATTCTGCATTCATTTCTACATTGAAAATATAACTATCTTGCTCATTAATTGTAATCATAATTCCCTTCGTATGATTTTACTCCATTTGAAATCTCCCAAACTCTCTGGTTTAACGACGTCCTATAGTCCATTTCTTTCAGCGAGTCATATTTGCACCGACTCGCAGCGGTGCCCTTTTAGCTCAGAAAAGTTTCCTAGTCGCTGATTGGTTGCATAAGATAATTCTAACCAATCAGCGACCAGGAAACTTTTCCGAGCTAAAAGGGCACCGTTGCGAGTCGGTGCAAATATGACTCGCTAAAAGAAATGGACTATAGTTTTCATCATCTTCACCATTCATGTCTTCAAAGAGTAAGCGAGAATTTTTATTTTTACTAATTTATATGAGAGAATACGCTTTATAAAAATATGAAGGAAGTGAATGAATAACTGCAAAACCAAATAAACATATACGAAAAGATTAATAAAGAATATTTGAAAGTGGAAGAGAAACTGGAAAGTAAGAGTAACTTGGAAGAGAAAAATTTGCAATTTTTGTAAAAGTTAACCGTAACTCAATAATCAGTTGATTATCGTTATCACCATCATCATCAGACTTATTTCTCTATTACGGATAATTTCAAATCGAAATAAAAAAAGTTAAAAATATGGACTCTCTCTCTCTCTCCCTCTCTCTCTCTCTGGAATTCAATAATCAGTTGATTGTCGATATCACCATCATCATCAGACTTATTTGAAATCGAACTAAAAAAGTAAAAAATATGGACTCTCTCTCTCTCTCTCTCTCTCTCTCTCTCTCTCTCTCTCTCTCTCTCTCTCTCGGAACTCCATAATCAGATTATTATAGTTATTACCATTAGCATCAGACTTATTTTTTCATTACAGATAATTACAAATCAAACTAAAAAAAACAAAAACTAGGGACTCTCTCTCTCTCTCTCTCTCTCTCTCTCTCTCTCTCTCTCTCTCTCTCTCTCTCTCTCTCTCTCTCTCTCTCTCCAACAAAAATTAAAATTCCTCTGCAACCGATGTAGTGCCCATTAAAAATTCACTTTGCATCTAATTACAAAAAAAAAAAAAAAGAGGAGAAAAGCAAACTTTTTATCCGCAATATGGTGCAGTCATTGAAAGGAGACGAAAAGGAACGTCGAAGGGAATGTTCGAATTGTGAGTGGAAAAGGGAACGGGGGGAAGGGGGGAGGGGGAGGGGGGGGAGGGGGGAGGGGGGGGGCGTTGAGGGATAATACGATTATCAAGGTGTAACACACGAGGGAGAGAAGCTGAATCGAAGGATAAATGTTGGGATAAGGAGGAGAAAGAAGAAGTTGGTACGAATACAAAAGAATAGCGAAGTTTGGGAATTAGAACGACATGTAGAGAGAGAAGTAGCGATGTTTGGGAATTGGAAAGACATGTGTAGAGAGAAGTGGCGAAGTTTGGGAATTAGAAAGACATATATAGAGAGAAGTAGCAAAGAATAGCGAAGTTTGGGACTCAGAAAGATATATATATATAGAGATAAGTAGCGAAGATTGGGAATTAGAAAGACATATGTAGAGAGAAGTAGCAAAGAGTAGCAAAGTTTGGAAATTAGAAAGACATAAATAGAGAGAAGTAGCAAAGAGTAGCAAAGTTTAGGAATTAGAAAGACATATGTAGAGAGAAGTAGCAAAGAGTAGCAAAGTTTGGAAATTAGAAAGACATAAATAGAGAGAAGTAGCAAAGAGTAGCAAAGTTTAGGAATTAGAAAGACATATGTAGAGAGAAGTAGCAAAGAGTAGCAAAGTTTAGGAATTAGAAAGACATAAATAGAGAGAAGAGGCGAAGAATAGTGAAGTTTGAGAATTAAAAAGACATAAATAGAGAGAAGTTTAGGGTTTAGAAAGACATGTAGAGTGAAGTAGCGGACATAGCGAAGTTTGGGAATTAGAAAGACATATGTGGAGGGAAGCAGCGGAGAATAGCGAAGTTTAGAGGTAAGAAAGACAAGGGAGAAGTCGAAATTGCTGATGATAATGCATTGGAAGACAGTGTGGATAAAAGGTATAAAAATTATATGAATCAAGGTGTAACACAAATTATAGACCATCGGAATAGTCAGATTGTTCTAAAAATCGAACTCCTCTTGTAAGGTGGAGAGAGAGAGAGAGAGAGGAGAGAGAGAGAGAGAGAGAGAGAGAGAGAGAGAGAGAGAGAGAGAGAGAGAGGAGAGAGAGAGAGAGCACTTATTTTCCCCTTGTAATCCATAACCATTCAAAAGCACAACAGACTGGAAATCGTCCCGCTCCAAGCTGGACCCAAAAGGGAATCAATGGAAGAGCATACCCGCCTTCAATTGAAGATCTGAGTGACCCCACCCCCGGCCTCCATCCTCCATCAGCAGGTAGGGGTGAGTAGGGTATACAGGAAGGGGATGTTAAGGGAGGGGGGAAGGAGGTCCTAGCTCGGGTAAAGCAGGGACTTCGGCGCTGAACGTATGTATGTATGAAATTATGATAATAATTTATGATAATAATTTATGATGAAATTATCATGAATGGCAGGGGCAAGAGACAGTGGCATTGTCCTATCAAGCAGGACAATGCCCTAGAGACTGACCATATATACATATGATCAGCGCCCAAACCCCCTCTCCATCTAAGCTAGAACCAAGGAGGGCGAGGCAATGGCTGCTGATAGACCTATAGGCTCCCCCAAAACTCTCCAACCTTAGCTCACATGGATAGTGAGGTTGCAGCGACCAAAGGAAGTAAAGAGTTTGAGCAGGACTCTAACCCGCTCACAAGGATGGTGAGGTTGCAGCGACCAAAGGAACTAAAATGCTTGAGCGGGACTAAAACCCGCTCACAAGGAGGGTGAGGTTGCAGCTTCCAAAGGAGCTAAAATGCTTGATCGGGACTAAAACCCGCTCACAAGGAGGGTGAGGTTGCAGCTTCCAAAGGAAGTACAGTTTGAATGGGATTCGAACCAGCTCACAAGGATGGTACAGTTGCAGCGACTAAAGGAAGTAAAGAGTTTAAGCGGAATCGAACCCGCTCACAAGAATATATGATGAGGTTGCAGTGACCAAAGGAAGTAGAGTTTAAACGGGATTCGAACCATCTCACAAGTATGGTAAGGTTGGAGTGACTAAAGGAAGTAAAGAGTTTAAGCGGAACTCCAACCCACTCACAAGGATGGTGAGGTTGCAGCGACCAGAGGAACTAGAGTTTTAGCGGGACTCGAACTCCAGTCTGGCAATCACCATTAAGGGACGTTACCACATAGGCCACCACAACGAGAACCTGCACGAAACCCATTCCTGTGTCTTTGCTTTAAAGAAGCAGGCAGCGAATTTCAAGGGACAATCCCTAACTTGGCTTTTATCATCCCCAGTGGAGATGAAAAAGATGATGCTATTCCTCCCACTAAACTTATATACCGAGAGCAACTTTACGCTCGATGATGACGGTGATGTCTTTATGCAAAGGGCCTCTCTTATCTCAAAGGACTTCTTCAAGGATTTACTTCCCAAATCTTCACGGGTTTTGCGATTCATTCTTACTCACTTCATGTGTGTGTGTCTCTTGGCGCCTTCAGATGCTCAAGTATTTATCTGTGCGTAAGTGGCCGTTGAAATCGATTTATACATGTCTATGTAGGAAATATGCAGAGATTCTAAAAATATAATTTGTACAGACGCTTAAGTATTTATCTTTGCGTAAGTGGCCGCGAAGATATATTTATATATGTCTATGTGTGAATCATATAGAGATTCTAACCCCATAAATTGAGCAATAGAAAATCCTCCATTTTGTCTTCATTCAACTATTCCTTTT
>NC_090759.1:38019220-38021720 GCF_036898095.1 Palaemon carinicauda
AGTAAACGCTTTAATCACTATCAATACAAATAAAAAAGACATAATATACATATTTCTGTTTTAAACTTGATTTCTGATTACTTATAGATAATTGAGAAAAATTAAATAATATGGCAGCCAAGTGCTTCGGACACAGTAGCACTATAATGAATCAAACCTATGACTAAGGAACCTCCTTGTGTCAAACCCACCAATAAGAAAAAGAAAAACTCAAGAGTTGGTCTATCTTTCCTATATGAAAACTAGAAGCGCTCCTGTTAATAGACCTTATAAGATTTCCAAACTAGAAGAAAATTCTCATGTTACTGGACTCTAAAAGATTTCAAAACTAAAGGAAAATGCTCCCGATACTGGACTCTGAAAGATTTCAAAACTAGAAAGAAAGTTCTCCTGTTACTGGACTCTAAAGTATTTCAAAACTAGGGAAAATGCTCCTGATATTGGACTCTAAAAGATTTCAAAACTAGAAGAAAGTTCTCCTGTTACTGGACTCTGAAAGATTTCAAAACTAGAAGTAAATCTCCTGATATTTGGACTCTGAAAGATTTCAAAACTAGAAGTAAATCTCCTGATATTTGGACTCTGAAAGATTTCCAAACTAGAAGAAAATTCTCTTGTTACTGGACCCTAAAAGATGTCAAAACTAGAAGAAAGTTCTCCTGTTACTGGACTCTGAAAGATTTCAAAACTAGAAGTAAATCTCCTGATATTGGACTCTAAAAAGATTTCAAACCTAAAAGAAAATGCTCCTGATATTGGACTCTGAAAGATTTCAAAACTAGAAGAAAGTTCTCCTGTTACTGGACTCTAAAAGATTTCAAAATAAAGAAAATGCTCCTAATACTGGACTCTGAAGGATTTCAAAACTACAGAAAATGCTCCTGATATTGGACTCTAAAAAGATTTCAAACCTAAAAGAAAATGCTCCTGATATTGGACTCTAAAAGATTTCAAAACTATAAGAAAATGCTCCTGATATTGGACTCGAAAAGATTTCAAAACTAGAAGAAAACGCTCTTGATATTGGACTCTTAAAAGATTTCAAAACTAGAAGAAAATGCTCTTGTCATACATTGACGGGATAATCTTCCTCAGTTCGTACTTCAATGCATCCATTTATCGTAATTCAAGATAATAACTACAATACATTAGAGTCTAATAGACTATCGTGGGACCTCCTTCAGTCAGATACTCACTAGTTGTGTCGTGCGATGCGTTCAAGAAGGAGACAGCGAAGTGTTTTCTGCGTCCGAGCGTCTCCGTCAGCAATCGGAACCACCCATGGACTCGCTGCAAGATATAAGGACTTTGTTAGCAAGTAGGGAATATCTCGATACGTTAAAACCCCTGATGCAAGACTTGGCAGAAGTCGTTAGTCAGATATATTCTCATAACCATTCACGAGAAGCTGGTGTAAAAATGTAAACTGGGGGAGATGAATAACATGACAATGAATAACCAAAACATATTTACTAATAGATAACCGAAGGGCTTAGGACGAAAGGAATGACTTAAAGGTTTATGAATAGCTAAAGTGAGAGAATTATACATTTTTTTGGTGAAATTAATGACTTAAACTAACACATAAAAGCATGCAATAATAAAATTATGAAAATATAAAAATGCTTCCTGAAAGAATTTACTGATAATAAAAATTGTAAAGAAAAATAAAAGACATACACAACAAAATATTATAATGTAGAATACTACCAAAATGGTAATAAAATATAATTCCTTTAGTTATCATAAACGAATAACCACCATTTAAAACAGAATATATTTACAGTCAAATTTAATAGTCAGACAACGCCCACTAACATATACGCATGAATAATAATAATAATAATAATAATAATAATAATAATAATAATAATAATAATAATAATAATAATAATAACCCGTCCTTCCAACTCCATTTACGAGTGACTCCGAGACATACCTCAAAGGTGACTATGAATATCTATTAACCTTATGAATGGAGTAATTTGCCCAAGGGAGACGTTCCCCGCAGAGCCTCAGGAGTCATTACCCGAGAACCCTTAAGGCTGATTCCCACCGTCACGTCACGTCACGTCACGTCAAAATATTCACGGAAAGAATCCGTGCCGTGACGGGGCCGTGATGTGCTGGTGCAGTAACTGTGACGAAGAACAGTTTAGTGTACTTATTTATGCGGAAGATATTTTGACGGAACGGTGATGTGACGTGACGTGATGTGATGGGACGTGATGAATAGTGTGACGGAACGGTGACGTAATGTGATGTAATGTGACGTTATGAATAGTGTGAATGCATAGCACGGTTGACAGAATGGTGGCGTAACGTGATGCGAGGTGACGTGACATGATGCGATGTGACGTGACATAATGCGATGTGACGTGACATGATGCGATGTGACGTGAGGAATAGTGTGAATAGGTAGCACATTTGACGGAAGGTGATGTGACGTGATGTGATGCGAGGTGACATGATGAGACGGTGACGTGATGAATAGTGTCAA
>NC_090759.1:38026720-38046720 GCF_036898095.1 Palaemon carinicauda
TGTAATTAAAAGTTTATTAAAGCTTTAGGCTATATTTTATACATTTTAGACTGTGTGGAATATTTCCAAGATTGTATACGTGAGAGTTTCGGTGAATTAGGTAATCGATTCTCTTGGTGCCTAGGTTAATTGCTTATGGAGCCTTAGTATACTTTATTATTCTCCCCGGTTGCTTTCTTTTCTTCGGAGAAGGTATGCAATCCCTTTCCCTCTGTTTAAGCCTTGGGCTTATCCCTAAGTGGTTTTTTCCGAATTTATTTTCGATAAAACTATACTAGGGTGTTACTGTACCTTCCTGTTCCAGCAGAGTCTGGTTCAAAGAGGGACAGAACAACAGAGTTTTTTAGTCTGGTCCGTGTTGTCTGGCTTGGGGCAGAGTTCCCCTTGCTGACCTAACACTTATAAAGGGAGCTTAGCTCCCTTAGGTCACTATCGAAGGTTTCTGTAGTATGATTCCTCCTTTTGTGATCGACCAGACTAAAGTCCTGTTGCTGTTCTTGGGGAGGATAAAATCTTCCCTTGGGAATAGCAACGCCTTCCTTGCTTTGGTGCTTGGGAAGCTGGCAAGTATTGCTGGCCCTTTCCCTTAGATCTCCCTTAGGCTAAGACAGAGTTCTTGGCTGCGGGTGATCTGTCACTAAAGCAAGGTTGGCAGGACCCTTTTGTCCCTTCCCCCTCTATCTCCGTAATGGCCTTGCCATTACTGTACTGTACCCTGCCGGCCGGCAGAGCTGGCCGGCAGGGGTATTACTGTACTGTACGTCATTCTACTTCTGGACCTAGTATAGGTTGGGATGTGGAATTGACTAAGGCCATTGCCGGCCGGCTGAGATGCTGGCCGGCAAGGGTCTTATGTTTTCGAGTGCTGCCCGGACCTCTCTTGGTCCCTCATCCATGCCTGCCGACAGAGCCGGACGGCATTGGTCAAGGAAGCCTGAATTAAGTTTCTCCCCTTCCTTATATGCACTCTTTCGGTTGCCGGGCTTGGGGGGTTGTGTACACTCTTATCCCGGCATCCATTCTATTTTCTTCTAGTGCTGTACCTGTCCCGGCAGCCGGGCAGGGGTAGTCTTCTGGTTCTTTTGCTGCCGGCTGGCTTCGGTCTTGGACCTTTGCCGGCCGGCTTATGTCAGTCCTTGTCTGCCGGCCACCAAGAGTGTGGCCGGCAGCTAGGTACTACCTTGTGTAGTTACTGGCCGGCAGTCATTGCCGGCCAACACTGGCTGTTGCTGGCCGGCAGCTACTGCCGCCGGCACAGGCATTTGAACCAGAAGGCTGCCGCCCTATAGCTGTTAAGTAGTATACTTTAAAGCTAATTGTGGTGTGTGCCGGCCGGCAAAGGCAGGCCGGCACACATCCTCCTATACTGTACTAGTATTCTTCTGTATAGCATATACAGTAAGAAGAAAACTATAGTAAAAGTTTAGGTACAGCACTGTATCTTCTAACACTATTGTGTTTTCTTGCACAGTCCTTTGCTGTTGCCCTCAGACAGGAAGCAGAGTCTTCCCCGTCTATTATCCAGGATTTTAAAATCATTGCCTAGGTGTGAGCTCCACCTGTTTCCTCTGGAAACCTTGCATTGGTTACTCTAGTAGAGATAAACCAATTTTGATTTTATTATCTGGAAAGCTGCAACAATGGGTTGTGAGGGAAACACAAGTGTGTGTCTTTCCTTTATGAATTGTTATGCTATACTATGCATATCCAGTGATACATAGTTCACTTGATACTCATGGAAATTTTTTCTCTTTACAGGAGGACCCTCCGAAGTGCGGAAATGTTTTCTGCAATGTCCGTAGCAGGAACCTCTGCGGACATGAGTGTTGTAGGAGACACGCAGCATGCGCTGTCTCCAAGGATGATCTCCAGTATTGGGACCCTCAGGTATGTACTGTATGCACTAACCTGATTACTGAGGCTTTTGATTCCCCTAGAACGACGGAATCAAGGGATATAGCTAGGGAAAAGCTCCGTACTTGGGTAAGGGGCTTCAAGAAGAACACCTCTGGCCCTTATCTTCCTAGTGAGAAGATGAGGGCGTATCTTTTTCCCCAGGCATCAGCTGAAGCAGTGATTCCCCAGCCTCAAGAGGAGATCCCCCAAGACCTAGTCCAGGTGGACGAGGAAGTCGCAGATGCGATGCAAGACATCCAGTTGTGTGACAGGATGTCTGATGTGGACGAAGGTTTGGAAGAAGACCTCCTGGCAGAAGGTCAGGATCAAGTTCAAACCCCGGATGTCGCAGAGGATGGGGTCGACGAGGTGTCGGCTACTCCGGTTCAGATGCCGGAGCCCATCCCCTCAACATCCGCTGGTCTCCCAGTAGAACTGGGACAGGCCCTCTCTTCGATTGTTGGAATGATCCAACAAATGCAGAAGGAGAATCAGGAGAAGGCGGCTGCAATGGAACTGCGTATGCAGTCCCTAGCAGAATCACATGGGCCCCGGAAAAAGCTCAATGTGAAAGACCTTCCCATATGCTCAGATGCTAACCCATGGAGGTATGCTGAGCACATGCCAATGACGACTGGTAAGATCGTCATTTCGGATAAGCTGGGTTCAGTTCTCCTAGAGGAAGTAGAATTCTGGCCCAGCAAGGCATCATATCCGGACTGCTATGTCCGGCTGAGAAAAGAACCAGCTTCAAGGGAGGAGACAGAGCCGAAAGAGGTCATTATTATGGACCATGCTAAGGCTCAAGCCCTACTTTCATCCTCGATGAAAGAGAGGGGCTTCTCGAATTCGAAGGTAGCAGCATTGAGCAAGAAGCTCCCTTCTTTTGTGTCCTCTTCTGATAGAGCCTTCCCCTTTTTACAAAAAGGGTTTGCGGCTGTCCTAAAGGCAATCGAGGCCGGCAAGCCTTGCCCCTCCCTGGAGGAGTGTAAACCCTTGTCGCTGGCTCTGCCTATGGACCACAAGGACTGGAAGGATGTCCATCTGACATTCTCAGTGGGAAAGTTGGAGGCTGATATTGCCGGACGGCAATTCGGCGAGGACCTCCCCAAGTTGTCCGAATTTCTTTTACGAAGAGAGTTCGAGACAAAAGAAAGACTGGCTGCCTCAATGTCTCATCAGACTACTCTTGAGACGATGGCAAGTGACCCTAAGGTCCATGAAATGTTCATGGTTGTGGCTAAGTCTCACCTAGCCACAGTGACGAAGGACCTTTATGGCTTCGTCAAGGCAAGGAGAGCTTGCAGGGAGTTCGTGTTCACCGGGGCTTCGGTGAGACACGAGCCAAGGAAGTTAATATCCTCCAACATTTGGGGAAAAGACCTTTTCCCTACCGATGTGGTCAAAGAGGTTGTTGATAAGGCCGCCGTGGAGAATAGAAACCTTCTCCAGAAGTGGGGCCTGGCTATCAAAAGAAAATCTTCCCCGGATGAGGGTCCTCAACCAAAGAGGAAGAATATGAGGACTAGGCTACCATCTCGGCCAGCCAAGCCTTATAGACAGCAACAGCAACTGCAATTGCCTTTGCCTCCAGTGCCCCAGATGGTGGCACAAACCCCGACTACTTTTCAGTGGGTACCCCAGGCTGTGCCAGGTCAGTCAACCACATTCACCCCAACGTTCGAAGGACAGTCTTCTTCCTTTCGTGCAAAGCCTAGAGGAGCAGCCAGAGGCTCGTCTAGGCGCCCCTCAAGGGGAAGGGGATTCAGAGGTGGTCGTGGTCAAGGAGGCAAGACCTCAGGACGGCAGTCCAAGTGAAACGATACCGGTAGGAGGGAGACTAATGAAATTTTGGGATCGCTGGACCTTCGATCCCTGGGCCCAAAGCCTACTCAAGAATGGACTGGGTTGGAGCTGGTACAGCACTCCACCCCCATGCCTTCGGTTTTTCCAACACTCCACCCCCATTTTGGAGGAGTACGTTCAAGAACTGTTGGAGAAAAATGTGATCCGAAAGGTGAAGTCCATCAAATTCCAAGGGAGGCTGTTTTGTGTTCCCAAGAAAGACTCGGAAAAGCTCAGAGTCATTCTGGACTTGTCACCACTCAACAAGTTCATAGTGAATTGCAAATTCAAGATGCTTACACTGCAACACATAAGGACCTTACTGCCCAAGAGGGCATACTCAGTCTCTATAGACTTGTCAGACGCCTATTGGCACATCCCAATCAGCCGTCGACTCTCCCCCTACCTAGGGTTCAGGCTACAACGGAAACTGTACGCCTTCAGAGCCATGCCATTCGGGCTAAACATAGCCCCAAGGATTTTCACGAAGCTTGCGAGCGCAGCTCTCAAACAATTACGCCTAAAGGGAATTCAGGTAGTAGCCTACCTGGACGACTGGCTGGTGTGGGCAGCATCCGAGACCGAATGCTTACAAGCTTCCAGTCAGGTGATCCAGTTCCTAGAGTACCTAGGCTTCAAGATCAACAAGAAAAAGTCTCGACTTTCTCCATCCCAAAAGTTCCAGTGGCTGGGAATCCACTGGGACCTTTTGTCACACAGTTTCTCCATCCCAATGAAGAAAAGGAAGGAGATAGCGGGCTCTGTCAAGAGACTTCTAGATTCCAAAAGGATATCAAGACGCGAACAGGAGAGGGTACTAGGCTCTCTCCAGTTTGCTTCAGTGACAGACCCAGTGCTAAGAGCACAGCTAAAGGATGCAACCAGAGTTTGGAGAAGGTATGCATCAAACGCGCGAAGAGACCTGAGAAGACCAGTGCCGCCTCGGCTACGTACTCTTCTCAGACCTTGGTCCCAAGCCAGACATCTAAAGAAGTCGGTTCTTCTTCAGCCACCTCCCCCGTCGATGACGATTCACTCAGACGCCTCAAAGGAGGGATGGGGAGGTCACTCTCATCGGAAAAAAGTCCAGGGGACTTGGTCCAAGCTATTCAGGACCTTTCATATAAACTTTCTAGAAGCTATGGCAGTGCTCCTTACCTTAAAGAAAGTCTCCCCGCGTCACTCGATCCACATAAGATTGGTGACAGACAGCGAGGTGGTTGTGAGATGTTTGAATCGACAAGGGTCGAGGTCACCACCTCTCAACCAAGTGATGTTAGCCATTTTCCGATTGGCAGAAAAGAAGAAGTGGTACCTGTCGGCAGTTCACCTTCAAGGAGTCCGCAATGTGACAGCGGACGCTCTATCCAGGTTCACACCGATAGAGTCGGAATGGTCCTTAGACGCAGGATCATTTTCCTTCATTCTGAATCAAGTCCCAGAACTGCAAATAGACCTCTTTGCGACGGAAGACAACAAGAAGTTGCCCCTGTACGTGTCCCCGTACGAGGACCCCTTAGCGGAAGCAGTGGACGCAATGTCCCTCGACTGGAACAGGTGGTCCAGGATTTATCTGTTCCCTCCTCACAACCTTCTGTTGAGGGTCCTCAACAAACTGAGATCCTTCAAGGGGGTAGCGGCAATAGTGGCCCACAAGTGGGCGAACAGTATGTGGTTCCCCTTGGCGTTGGAACTACAGATGAAGTTCGTGCCGCTACCACATCCAGTTCTGACCCAGCGAGTCCAGAAGTCGACTGTCTGCGCTTCATTACAGAAAACCCAGACCCTGCAGCTCATGATTTTCTCGCCCTAGCGGTGAGAAAGCGTTTCGGGATTTCGAGAGCTAGCATAGACTTCCTAGAGGAATACAAGTGCAAATCGACTAGAAGGCAATATGAGTCATCTTGGAGAAAGTGGGTGGCCTTTGTAAAGGCAAAGAATCCGCAGGAGATCTCAACAGACTTCTGCTTATCTTTCTTCATCCACCTCCATGGCCAAGGATTGGCAGCTAACACGATTTCAGTATGTAAATCGGCTTTGATGAGACCCATTTTATTTGCCTTCCAGATCGACCTAGGTAACGAGATCTTTAATAAAGTTCCGAAAGCCTGCGCTAGGCTCAGACCTTCAGCACCTCCAAAGCCCATTTCATGGTCTTTAGACAAAGTTCTTCATTTCGCCTCCCTGTTGAGCAATGAAGAATGTGCGTTAAAGGATTTAACGCAAAAAGTTATTTTCCTATTTGCACTCGCGTCCGGGGCCAGGGTTAGTGAGATCGTAGCCCTCTCGAGAGAGGCAGGTCGTGTTCAGTTCCTGGATGGGGGGGAACTGAACCTGTTTCTGGATCCTACGTTTCTCGCCAAGAATGAGTTACCCACCAACAGGTGGGGTCCCTGGAGAATCTGCCCTCTGAAAGAAGATGCATCTCTATGTCCAGTAGAATGCCTAAAGGTCTATCTTCGTAGAACTTCAGACTTCAAGGGTAGTCAACTATTCAGGGGAGAAACATCAGGCTCAAATTTATCTCTGAATCAACTCAGAGCGAAAATGACATATTTTATTCGCAGAGCGGATCCTGACAGTACACCCGCAGGTCACGATCCGAGGAAAGTTGCCTCATCCCTAAATTTCTTTAATTGTATGGATTTTGAACATCTCCGGTCATACACGGGCTGGAAATCTTCCAGGGTGTTCTTTCGCCACTATGCGAAGCAAGTAGAGGAACTTAAGAGATCTGTGGTAGCAGTGGGTCGTGTAGTTAACCCTACTGTTTAACTCTGCGAGGAACAGTGGTCTTAATTGGGACGATTAAGTCCAGGGTGAGTGTGTAGGTACATACTGTACTACAAACTAAAATGAGGGCACCAAGTGCCCATATAGACTGTTCCTTCCTTCAAAGGTGAACCTCGCATAAGTTCAGACATGTGTGCCAAGCGTTTCTAACGCTAATGTGATTGATTTGTAATACAGATTTTTTATGACTTGATACCTTGGTATCTCATTAAAGTGGTGTTTAATGGTTTTTCTTTCAGATAAACAAGTTCTGTTTACTATCATACTTATGCTTAAAGTTTTGGGTTATCCCCTTTTATATAAATATATATATTTGTTGTTAACCTGTCTGTTTATTATCTGTCAATAAACTTGTTCTTGAGAACCTTGCGTCTCTTTCACCTGTGTCAATTTATTGGTATAATTGAGCATTTAATTCTATGTATCTTATCTGGGATAATTCTGATAGAATTGTTCTGTTTTGCAAGCTATGTTGCATTGGTTTATGTAAGTCCCCTAATGGGAGGACTCCGTCCCATAAAGGGACGAGGGCGGTTTTATTAGTTTCTTCCTATGCGGATATAAACCTTTGTCCAATACAAGTATTGTGCGGATGACTGGTCAATATATTGACGCAGTAGTTCTATACAAACTATGCTTTACTTAATATAGGGCGAGGCCACTATATTAGCTTGCCTGAGATTCATACATAGATATATGTACTCTTCGAGACTTTCCAGAGTCTAGTAGGACTCTTCCCTGTAGGGGGCAGGAAGCTCTAACATAGTTTATAGTTAGTTGAAAAGATGTATAACGGTAACATCTTAGGTCTCTAGGTCTAGTCGACCGGGAATAAATATCTCCGGGGAGTACGGCACGTTCTGAGAATCCACAGATACAGTAATGCTCTGGTACACTTCCATCAGGACGACATGGCTTGAGCCCAAAAAACGGATTTTGAGCGAAGCGAAAAATCTATTTTTGGGTGAGATAGCCATGTCGTCCTGATGGACCCGCCCTTGCCTTTCTAAGAAAGGACTGTAGGACCCCTCCCTACATACAGTATCTGTAGCACCTCGTGTACGCTACAAGGAATACAGATGGCGCCAGGATTGGCGCCAGGCACGCATACGAATCGGGGGATAGGGATGCCTTGGGAGCGGCTCCCCCTTTTCTTTCCCGAATTCGTATCTCGTCAATCACCCTCCTAACGAGACGAATCTCTATTCAGGTCGTAGATTGCCATGTGACGTGTCTAGAATACGTCCTCTGATATGTCGCGATATCCCTTTCACGAGGGATACTCGCTCCAGGAGTTAGAATTCTGGTACCTTAAGGTA
The DNA here is from genome assembly GCF_036898095.1 of Palaemon carinicauda. NCBI lineage: Eukaryota > Metazoa > Arthropoda > Malacostraca > Decapoda > Palaemonidae > Palaemon > Palaemon carinicauda. The sequence continues at coordinate 38,034,574 of NC_090759.1, forward strand.
AATTCTCTGGGAATATCGCCGTAGTTGTAATATACCCTAGGAAGCTACCCTATAGGAACTTCCATCAGGACGACATGGCTATCTCACCCAAAAATAGATTTTTCGCTTCGCTCAAAATCCGTTATATATATATATATATATATATAAATCTATATATATACGTATATATATAAATATATATGCATGTGTATATGTGTATATATATATATATATATATATATATATATATATATATATATATATATATATATATATACACAGTATATTTAAATATACAGTATATAATTACAAATACCTATCTACATATATACACACATATATATATATGTATATATAAATTATATATATATATATACATATATATTATATATATACATAAAATAATCTTTGAAAACGATAAGAAACAAAGTGAATCTAATAGCTTTCCTTATGGGACAGTAAACATCGACGAACCTTTTATCTTTGTTCTATATTCTTGGGTAGTGTCATAGCCTCTGTACCATGGTCTTCCACTGTCTTGGGGTAGGATTATCTCACTTGCGGGTACACTCGGGCACACTATTCTATCTTATGTCTCTTCCTCTTTTATTCAAGTTTTTTTATAGTTTTTAATATGAGAGATTTATTTTAATCGTTCTTTACTGCTCTTGCAGTTTATGTATTTCATTATTTCCTCTACTTACTGAGCTATTTTTTCTCTGTTGGAGCCCTTGGGCTTATAGCATCCTGCTTTTCCAACTAGGGTTGTAGTTTAGCTTATAATAATAATAATAATAATAATAATAATAATAATAATAATAATAATAATAGTAAATGTGAGTCTCCATTACATCCATTATAGACTTAATAACTTTTCATAAATCCCGGTAAGGAAATAAAACCATTATCATATAAATATCTAGTTATAGACATTCGTAGAGACGTGTGTGTGTGCGTGTGTATATATATATATATATATATATATATATATATATATATATATATATATATATATATATATATATAAAACTATGTCTCTACGGATGTCTATATATATATATATATATATATATATATATATATATATACATATATACATGTATATATATGTATATATGAATATATATATATATATATATATATATATATATATATATATATATATATACGTCTCTACGGATGTCTATATATATGTGTGTATATATATATATTATATATTATATATATGAATATATATATATACACACACACACATATATATATATATACTGTATATACAAATATATATATACATATATAAATATATATATATATATATATATATATATATATAAATATATATATATATATATATATATATATATACATATATATATATATATATATAATATATATATATATATATATATACATACACACAAACGAACAATGAATTTTCCATTCTATTTCTTGGTAGTGAAGCTATAATTATGAGGCTCAAAAAAAAAAAAAAAAAGTTATCACTCAACAGTATACATGCCACGCATACACTAAAACAATAATTACGTAATGCACCGCATATGCGTGTGTATATATATCTATGATATGTATAAGTGTATGTATCTACAAAAAGGTTAAGAAACAGATGACGAGCAAATGGCTTCTGTTGATTTTATCCTAGTAACCGAATCCTTCCATTTATAGGTCACAAACTGACAACCGTCTTTTATGTATAGTCCATTCTTTTTAGTGAGGCAGATTTGCACCGACTAGCAGGGGTGCCCTTTTCGCTCGGAAAAGTCTCCTGATCGCTGATTGGTCGGATAAGATCATTCTAACCAATCAGATAACTGGAAATCTTTCCGAGCTAAAAGGGCACCGATGCGAGTCGGTGCAAATGCGCCTCATTAAAAAAAAAATTGACTATAGTATGATATATTTTTTTAGATCAAATAATCATAATACTTATTTTGATTTCCTCTCTTACTTACGAGCACACTGTCTGTAATGTAATTTCATATAGAAATTACAAATGTATCCCTTCAATAATAACTATAACAATAATAAATTTAGTACTTCCTGAAAGGCTGGTCAACTTATGGATAGATATGCACACACAAGCTCACGTGACCCATCTTACCAGGGTATAATTACTCCCACTCCCCTTACCCGAGGGACGGGGAGAGCTGAACGTGCCCATATATATATATATATATATATATATATATATATATATATATATATATATATATATATTTATATATATATATATATATATATATATATTTATATATATATATATATATATATATATATATATATATATATATGAGACAGGCACTGCATCATTAGTTGTGACCTACTGGTAATGTCTCTGCCTGCGTGCCCAATGTACCGTCAAGCGAAATATTGATTATTATAATTCTCTATTAACAGCTTTACAATAAGCCCTTGGACTTATAGCATCTTGCTTTTCCAACTAGTAAGAATAACAAAAGAATAACAGCAGGCAAGAAAAGACCCATAGATGAATATTGGTTCAGTGTATGGATTAGTCTAATTATGCCTCGTTCTTTTGGGTTAATCAAAGATAAATAAAAACGTCCTCTTTACGCAGAATGCATTTAATACGTTTATAACGCTTCCAGAAGACTAAAATTATTGCCAGGTCTTTGCTCGGAATATATCTATAACGTTTAAAACGCTTCCAGAAGACTAAAATTACTGCCAGGTCTTTGCTCGGAATATATCTATAACGTTTAAAACGCTTCCAGAACACTAAAATTAATGCCAGGTCTTTGCTCGGAATATATCTATAACGTTTAAAACGCTTCCAGAACACTAAAATTATTGCCAGGTCTTTGCTCGGAATATATCTATAACGTTTAAAACGCTTCCAGAAGACTAAAATTATTGCCAGGTCTTTGCTCGGAATATATCTATAACGTTTAAAACGCTTCCAGAAGGCTAAAATTATTGCCAGGTCTTTGCTCGGAATATATCTATAACGTTTAAAACGCTTCCAGAAGACTAAAATTACTGCCAGGTCTTTGCTCGGAATATATCTATAACGTTTATAACGCTTCCAGAACACTAAAATTAATGCCAGGTCTTTGCTCGGAATATATCTATAACGTTTAAAACGCTTCCAGAACACTAAAATTATTGCCAGGTCTTTGCTCGGAATATATCTATAATGTTTAAAACGCTTCCAGAAGACTAAAATTACTGCCAGGTCTTTGCTCGGAATATATCTATAACGTTTAAAACGCTTCCAGAACACTAAAATTAATGCCAGGTCTTTGCTCGGAATATATCTATAACGTTTAAAACGCTTCCAGAACACTAAAATTATTGCCAGGTCTTTGCTCGGAATATATCTATAACGTTTAAAACGCTTCCAGAAGACTAAAATTATTGCCAGGTCTTTGCTCGGAATATATCTATAACGTTTAAAACGCTTCCAGAAGGCTAAAATTATTGCCAGGTCTTTGCTCGGAATATATCTATAACGTTTAAAACGCTTCCAGAAGACTAAAATTACTGCCAGGTCTTTGCTCGGAATATATCTATAACGTTTAAAACGCTTCCAGAAGACTAAAATTAATGCCAGGTCTTTGCTCGGAATATATCTATAACGTTTATAACGCTTCCAGAACACTAAAATTAATGCCAGATATTTAAAATCACAATGCTAAACTAAAAATCGTACTTTTTTTTTTTTTTTTAATATCTAATTAAATGAATAAGATCCATGCTAACAAAATACTTAAAACGCAAAATTTCATAGTTTTGAATAATATTTTCTGCGACAAAAAATATAAACTCCATGACCCTGACACTCAAGTTACCACGAGAGATTAAACTACTTATACACAGATCAGCAGATGCACAAGGGGTCATTTTCTGACAGTCTTCCCGAAGCAGCACGAACCACGTCAAGAACCACCGATTAAGTATTTCATAACACGAACGAATATATATTTACCTATTTGTAAGTACACAAATCTTCGAAATAATCCTTAAGAGTTTACGAACTAAGAAGTTCTCCTTTACAGGAACACAAGCGCTATGGTGCGGCGCCCAGGGCCACTCTTGGTCAACTGGAAGCCTAAGAGTTCTCTGCTTCTAATTCCAACTGTCTTGGGAAGACACGGCCTTCCAAAACGGATCATCCACTATTCAACTCCTCATTTTTAAAGTACTCTAATAAACAGATCTGTTAAAATACCATACGTTCAAACGGAAGAATATAATTATGAGCTATGCTAATTCAAGGACCCCAATATTAATCTAAATGAGGTGCACATAGAAAAATATCAGTGCAATCACTCCTCTGTGTAAATGATGATTAGGCTATTTCTACCAATAACTAAAATAATATCAATAATGTAACTTCCTTTATAGGTTATTAATCGTTTTCCGAAAACTTGCATAACATTCCATAACCGAGAAATCAAATAGCATAATTTTACGATATCACAAGCTAGTAACTATACCTTGAATCAGGTCAAAATACCCTAACCGGTAACTCGAAGCCCCGCATGTGGACAAGGTTGCTGACGGATGAAGCATGAATGTAACTTCGAGGGGTGAAGGTTTGGGGGGAAGGGGTCCCATGGAGGGGGGAGGGGATATCTAAATAGGGGGTGGGGGTTAGTTAGTCAGTTAAGAACACTATCTAGTTCACTAATTTTCAGAGCAGTACTTCTGATGCTATCAGCACATTCCAAGGCCTTCCTTTTTACAGTGTTCAGGAACTTTTCCTTCATATTCCATAAAAAAATAAATGTGTTATCCGGTGTTTTACTCCTAAGCTAGTGAGAAGATGTGAAAAGGTCAGAAGCCTTAAGGAAATTAGGGTTTCTAGTACTTTGACACAAAATGAAGGACGTTTATAGATATTTTAAACCAAAATATGAAAGCTATATCAGAGAGAAACTTAGTTAAAATTGAGGTAGATACACAATATACTTACTTATTCAATAAACATATATATATATATATATATATATATATATATACATATATATATATAAATATATAAATATATTATATATGTATATATATTTAAATATCTATTTCAATATATATATATATATATATATATATATATATATATTATATCTAAATATCTATTTCTATATATATATATATTATATATATATATATATATATATATATATACATACATACATACATACACATACTATTCTATCTTATTTCTCTTCCTCTTGCTTTGTTAAAGTTTTCATAGTTTATATACGAAATATTTATTTTAATGTAAGTTTCCTCGTTTCCTTTCCTCACTGGACTATTTTCCCTGTTGGAGCCCCTAGGCTTATAGCATCCTGCTTTTCCAACTAGGGATGTAGCTTAGTAAGTAATAATAATAATAATAATAATAATAACAATAATAATAAAATATCGTATATTAATGCAAACAAAAAGCGTATATCGGCGTGCAAGCAGCGAAACATATTTATGTGTGTTTGTATCCTTATATATATATATATATATATATATATATATATATATATATATATATATATATATATATATATATATACACAAAAATCCCTTGCTTGAGGGTACATTCGGGCACACTATTCTATCTAATTTCTCGTGTTCTGTTAAAGTTTTTATAGTTTATATGGGAAATATCTATCTTAATGTTGTTACTGTTCATGAAACATCTTACTTTTCTTTGTTTCCTTTTTTCACTGGGCTATTTTCCCCTTTTGGGGCCCCTGGGGTTATAGCATCCTGCTTTTTTCAACTTGTGTTGTAGCTTAGTAAGTAAGTAAGTAAGTAATAATAATAATAATAATAATAATAATAATAATAAAATAATAATAATAATAATAAAAATAACAATTAGTTATACCATTAATTGAACAATTCATTCACGCTTTAAGAGATACACGAAATCTTCGAATCCAAATGGTAAATCATGAAGAGCATAAACCTCAAATTACCATAAAAATACGATTCAATAATATTGAACGATATAAAAAGGATATTAAAAATTAATAGGAAAATAAATAATTCTATAGAACTGGAGAATTGATGTAGAAATACACAAAACTGTATACAATATAATATATAAGAGACGAAAGAAAGTACAGTACTACTATACACTCACCTCTGCATAAAATCCTGCTATTTTTGCCATGGCGAATGCCATAGTGCTTTCATCTAAATTGGAGGGCTCCTTTTGGAAACTGAGCCATTTCCTTGGAATACGGATACTGTTGCTCTCATAAGCTTCCTTACTTTTATTTACATGCAATTCACCACTCAGATGTCAATTCCATTTGCTTAAAATAGTGCTTTTGCTCTTCCTTTGAGGAGTGAGATGAACGAGAAAGAAGTAGCTGATATAATTAACTAAGCCTACATTCGATTCGTCAAAACTTTCGACGATCAAACGGCCCCAAAGAGACTATGACGAAGTTGTCGAAGTGAAGTTGTTGAATTGGACTTGCTATTGGTGTTGCTGCTTCAAGACGTTGATGGATCCCACGATCCTTCGGCGAGGTAAACGCCGGTCTCACAATCATTGGCTTGATGTCGACTGAGCTCGATATCCTTCGACAAGAAGTCGGCAGATGTCTACCGATGTCAGGTCTTTCAGAAGACGTCGACCGATGTCAAGTCTTCCAAGAGACGTTGACCGATGTCATGTCTTTCACAAGATGTGTACAGATGTCAAGTCTTTCACAAGATGTTGACCGGACGTTGACCGATGTCAAGTCTTTTGCAAGACGTCGACCGATGTCAAGTCTTCCAAGAGATGTTGACCGATGTCAAGTCTTTCACAAGACGTTGACTGATGTCGTCTTTCACAAGACGTCGACCGATGTCATGTCTTCCAAGAGACGTTGACCGATGTCAAGTTTTCCACAATACGTCGACCAACGTCAAGTCTTTCACAAGGCGTCGACCGATGTCAAGTCTTCCACAAGATGTTGACCAATGTTAAGTCCTTCACAAGAGGTCGACCGATGTTAAGTCTTCCAAGAGACGTTGACCGATGTCAAGTCTTTCACAAGACGTTGACCGATGTTAAGTCTTCCAAGAGACGTTGTCCAATGTCAAGTCTTTCACAAGATGTCGACCGATGTCAAGTCCTTCACAAGACGTCGACCGATATCAAGTATTATGCAAGACGTCGATTGATGTCAAGTCTTTCACAAAACATCAACCAATGTCAAGTCTTTCACAAAACATCAACCAATGTCAAGTCTTTCACAAGACGTAGCCCTTTCTCACAATACTGCGATTTCAAGTGGTACTCGAGATACAAGTAGTGTCTCTGAACTTGTCTTCTCTCAGGACCAGGAATGTTCAGGGGCTCTGATAGACATCTTGCTCGACGAGGAATCTTCTCATGGAGCTGGAGTGTTCTGGGATACCTAGGGATCATTAAGATAGAATGCTGCTATCCTGTAAGGCTCACTCTTAAATAGTCTGGCAAGTAGCTTTCTACTTATGCATTCAATAGTATTTTAATAGGAGAACTGCAGTGCCCTCGTAGGTGACAATTTTAACTTTCAAAAATCCAATCTAGTCCTAAATTGCAATGTTTCTTGTTCCACCAATTCTTGATGCTGCATGAGCTACACATTTATTCGTCAAGTATCTTTGCAACATCAAGATATTTATCGTCTTCACTGACATATTCACGATCTTCGTCCTAACTTCTAATGCACCATCTTCCTCCGACATCCCAATCTTTAAAGATAACCTTCTCTTTTCATTCTTCAAATTCTACGTTCCACTGATCGCTTGTGAATGAACAAAACAGAGCTTCCTCTCCCTCCCTCTCTTTCTCTCCTTTTCCTTCAAAGAGGTTAGGCTAAAGTCATCAATATGAATGCTAGACGATAAGGCCAGTCAAGAACCACACCAATAGCTTTTCTTAAACTTTAGCCCGATAAGGGGGTAGGGACATGACAAATGAGAGAGGGGTGTCTTGGAGTGTAGAAAGAGATATCAAACTACGGCTTGGAGTATGAATTGAATAAAATGAACTTTAACCTGCTGGCAAGACATAAGTGTGGGTTATGTAAACTGTCGATAAAGTTAATATTTGGCAATTAACTGCTCTGTTTATTAACCGAAGATCTCTGAACAACTGCATTCATGAACTGCTCGAGCAGATTTTCTGGTAAGGTTTTACATTTCTAGAGGACAAAAGAATTACAGATCACAAAAGAATAATTCATTACTTCACTCAAAGGGGAAGCAAACAATGTGTAATGGTAAGGTGACGGACTTGTAGTCCTTTGAGGTTCATAATTAAGAAAAAAGAAATTCAGCTCATAATTACATTGCATAAACTAATTAATTATTCTTCAATCATTACTGGTAAATACACCAGCGATAACATGAGACTTGGTTAAACTATTCTTCAATCACTTCCGGTAGATAAACCAGCGATAACATGAGACGTGGTTCAACTATTCCTCAATCATTTCCGGTAAATACACCAGCGATAACATGAGACTTGGTTGAACTATTCCTCAATCACTTCCGGTAGATACACCAGCTATAAACATGAGACGTGGTTCAACTATTCCTCAATCATTTCCGGTAAATACACCAGCGATAACATGAGACTTGGTTCAACTATTCCTCAATCATTTCCAATAAATACACCAGCTATAACATGAGACTTGGTTGAACTATTCCTCAATCACTTCCGGTAGATACACCAGCGATAACATGAGACGTGGTTCAACTATTCCTCAATCATTTCCGGTAAATACACCAGCGATAACATGAGACTTGGTTCAAATATTCCTCAATCATTTCCAATAAATACACCAGCTATAACATGAGACTTGGTTGAACTATTCCTCAATCACCTCCGGTAGATACACCGGCGATAACAGGAGACGTGGTTAAACTACAGCAAAATGAAATTCCACTTGGTAAAGCCGCAAGCAATTCAAAAGCAGAAGAGAGAATAGGAGAGGATAGGAGAGGATAGGACTACCCTCCGTCCTCCTTTCATCCTACGTCCCGCATCATCTTGGCTTATAACTTTAAGGACACCAAAAGGATAAATGTTTAGCTGGATTCCTTTGGGTGGAGGAGGGCTATCATCTCCATCGGCTCGACTAATTCTAAGTGATTCTTCTTCTTCTCTTTTCAAGATCCATAGACATCAGAACTGCCCTTTGTGGAAATGGTCTATACTGAAAAAAAGGATTAAGGACTTTATGATTGCGTGTCGTTCATCTCCAAAGAAGTGGGAGTACCGTAGGATCTCTGAATAGAATTAATAGAATTTCTATCTGAATATCCAATTCCTTTCTTAGATGTCGAAAATGTAACCGCACACGTACACACACAGTGTTCAGAAGTGTAAAGTACACACACAATGTTCAAAAGTCTAAAATTACCGGCATATCAGTGTTTAAATACAAAAAATAACGGAGACTAACAGTTCACATTTTTCACTTATTCATTCGAATCACAATAATAAAAAGAACCACGGGAGTGTGTTCAGAAATAGTGTGTTCCCTTCGCTTCATTCAGTTGGTCTTCTAAATGAGTCGCGAAAGTCTACGGGGAGAGCCCTCCCGTATTCACATACCGCCAGTTAGGGCCACACTGCGGCGAGAGGATGCTGGGATGTCCTACCAGGTCGGAGATGTGTCTGTACTAATCCCTGGCCTTGACTCCGGCTTCGACTTAACGTGAGAAGCACGTCCCGACATAAACATGCCACAATATAAATATTTGGATTTTGGTCGAACGATTAATTTTCGAAATAACTTATTTTATGGTTTGGTCGGAACTTGAGATTTTCAGAAAACATAATTTTATAGATTTTAAAAGGTGAATTACGGAAAAGAAATACCAACAAACGGAGCGACTGGAATGATATACGACGGGACTATCCTATTTTTTTAAGCACGTGACAGGTTTGACACTCTTCCAGTAACAATATCATAATTCACAAAAGCTTCTGACTCTTCGATAAATCCGACCCTTATTTTTTCTCTATTCTATTCTTTCACACAATTGTATCTAATTTCTCTTCCTATTGTGATGTTAAAGTTTTTATAGCTTATATAGGAAATGTTTATTTTAATGTTGTCACTGTTCTAAAGATGTTTTATTTTTCCTGGTTTCGTTTCCTCACTGGGCTATTTTTCCCTGTTGGGGTTCCTTGGCTTGTAGCATCCTGTTTTTCCAACTAGGGTTGTAGCTTAGCAAATAATAATAATAACAATAATAATAATAATATTATTATTATTAGTATTATTATCATTACTAGCCAAGCTATAACCCTACTTGGAAAAGCAAGATGCTATAAGCCCAAGGCCTCCAATAGGGAAAAATAGCTCAGTGAGGAAAGGAAATAAGGAAATAAATAAATGATGGGAATAAATTAACAATAAATCATTCTAAAAACAGTAACAACGTCAAAACCGATAATAATGATTAATAAATAAATAAATAAATAAATAATAATAATAATAATAATAATAATAATTATTATTATAATAATCCATGAAACCAATGTTGCTTCAGTCAATTCTCTCGATTAAAATCGTATCATTTCTTAGTACTGAAAAGTCCAAATAAAATCAAAACACTTGACTCATTCTCGACCTCTTCATTGCAAAGGCTTTGCTTACATGCAGATTTAGCCTTTAGCCAGAATTCGTTCGTTCTCTTGGTCCCAAAATGCTTTTATAATAATAATAATAATAATAATCTTTATAAACAACCATTTCTTTCTCTAGTTCCTCACTATAGTCCATTTCTTTTAGCGATGCATATTTGCACCGACTCACAGCGGTGCCCTTTTAGCTCGGAAAAGTTTTCCGGATCGCTGATTGGTTGGACAAGATAATTCTAACCAATCAACTATCATTGCCCTTAAGATTTCCATTTCATTTCTAACTGGCTGAGCATTGAATTGTGCTACTCTGAGGACATTTTCTATCTATTTTTTTTTCTCTTCCTGTGTGGCTTTTGGTATCTTTCAAGTAATAATTATTATTATTAGAATTATTTAAAGCTATAATTGAAATTACTCAAGTGGACCACTCTTTACTTGTCGAAGACTCGCTTCGGTATAAGTTGTTAAGTTTCCAATTCGATTATTTGCTTTTTTTTCCTTCCTCTTTCTTCAGACAGTTTGTTCTCGTCCATTCCCTTCGCTTCATTTCGCTTTCTTTGCCAATTCCTATTAGGACGCAATTTACACCCCTCTCGGGACTTGATTTTTCAGTGCTATTTATCCTATAGTGTTGTCAGGGTTCGACGCAATACTGATGAGCCACGTATGTAAGTGAATATTGGTTGTGGAGATTTTACTGCATTGAGAGGTCATCCAAGATTTAGGAATTAAAGTATGATTGTTAGAGAAGATATGGTGGTATTTATCTAGTTACCACATCCTACTAGGTTGAACTCTCTCTCTCTCTCTCTCTCTCTCTCTCTCTCTCTCTCTCTCTCTCTCTCCTCTCTCCTCTCTCTCTCTCTCTCTCTCATATATATATATGTATATATATATATATATATATATATATATATATATATATATATATATATAATATAATAAAATATATATAAGGATAAATTTTGCACATTTAGAAGTGTTTTTCATATTCACTATAGTCAATTTTTTTTAATGAAGTGCATTTAAACCGACTCACAGCGGTGCCGTTTTAGCTCGGAAAGGTTCTTGCTATCTGATTAGTTAGAATTATCTTGTCCAACCAATCAGCGATCAGGAAACTTTTCCGAGCGAAAAGGGCACCCCTGCGATTCGGTGCAAATCTGCCTCACTGAAAAAAATTGACTATAGGTTCAACATTTAGAAGGTGTTTTTCATATTCAAATAAGCCATATATCATACTCCCTCAATATATGGATTCTCTCTATACCTCGGGAATGGAGACACGAAGGGAAATCAACTCAAAAGATAATAGCTTGTGGCCGGCCGGGGAATCGAACCCTGATCCGAGAAACAGTGACATACCATATAGCCATGTTTTTGTATGTACGTATATATATATATTATATATATATATATATATATATACATATATATATATATATATATATATATATATATATATATATATACTGCATATATATGTGTGTGTTCATATATATTGAGAGAGAGAGAGAGAGAGAGAGAGAGAGAGAGAGAGAGAG
>NC_090759.1:38056720-38059220 GCF_036898095.1 Palaemon carinicauda
GAGTAACCAGTAAGAGTAACAAGTAACCAGTAAGAGTAACCAGTAAGAGTAACAAGTAAGAGTAACCAGTAAGAGTAAGAGTAACAAGTAAGAGTAACAAGTAACAGTAACCAGTAAGAGTAACAAGTAACCAGTAAGAGTAACAAGTAACCAGTAAGAGTAACCAGTAAGAGTAACAAGTAACAGTAACCAGTAAGAGTAACAAGTAACCAGTAAGAGTAACCAGTAAGAGTAACAAGTAACAAGTAACCAGTAAGAGTAACAAGTAACCAGTAAGAGTAACCAGTAAGAGTAACAAGTAACAGTAACCAGTAAGAGTAACAAGTAACCAGTAAGAGTAACAAGTAACCAGTAAGAGTAACCAGTAAGAGTAACAAGTAACAAGTAACCAGTAAGAGTAACAAGTAACCAGTAAGAGTAACCAGTAAGAGTAACAAGTAACAGTAACCAGTAAGAGTAACCAGTAACCAGTAAGAGTAACAAGTAACAGTAACCAGTAAGAGTAACAAGTAACCAGTAAGAGTAACAAGTAACCAGTAAGAGTAACCAGTAAGAGTAACAAGTAACAGTAACCAGTAAGAGTAACAAGTAACCAGTAAGAGTAACCAGTAAGAGTAACAAGTAACAAGTAACCAGTAAGAGTAACAAGTAACCAGTAAGAGTAACCAGTAAGAGTAACAAGTAACCAGTAAGAGTAACCAGTAAGAGTAACAAGTAACAGTAACCAGTAAGAGTAACAAGTAACCAGTAAGAGTAACCAGCAAGAGTAACAAGTAACCAGTAAGAGTAACAAGTAAGAGTAACCAGTAAGAGTAACAAGTAACCAGTAAGAGTAACCAGTAAGAGTAACAAGTAACCAGTAAGAGTAACAAGTAACCAGTAAGAGTAACCAGTAAGAGTAACAAGTAACCAGTAAGAGTAACAAGTAACAGTAACCAGTAAGAGTAACAAGTAACCAGTAAGAGTAACAAGTAACAAGTAACCAGTAAGAGTAACAAGTAACAAGTAACCAGTAAGAGTAACAAGTAACAAGTAACCAGTAAGAGTAACAAGTAACAAGTAACCAGTAAGAGTAACAAGTAACCAGTAAGAGTAACCAGTAAGAGTAACAAGTAACAAGTAACCAGTAAGAGTAACAAGTAACCAGTAAGAGTAACCAGTAAGAGTAACAAGTAACCAGTAAGAGTAACAAGTAAGAGTAACAAGTAACAGTAACCAGTAACGGTAACAAGAGATGTACGAATAATTTCATAAGTGTCTTTTTAAGCGATAAGAATCTCAAATCTACGTCATGAAAATATCTTGAATTTCATAAAGTAAAAATGGAAAGAAGTGATGTTCGTTCGAGACTTAACGCTTCATAATTATTCATGACAGAAAATAGATGGATATTAAGAATAACAGAATGGCTTCTTAGGGATTGCAAGAAGCAGGGGGAAGGAAGAGAAGACGTTGGATTGACGAACTACGAAAGTTTGCGCGTGAAGACTGACACAGAAAGACCACAAACAGGCGCAAGTGGATGGGCATGTCTGAGGCCTTTGTTCTGCAGTGGACTAGTAACGGCTGATGATGATAATGAATTATTCATGGACAGTTAAAGCGTAAATGTATAAGGTCAGAGTTAACCACTTGGTAATGTTAATATGTAACTACAGTCAATTTTTTTTAGCAAGGCAGATTTGTAACGACTCGCAGCGGTGCCCTTTTAGCTCGGAAAAGTTTCCTGATCGCTGATTGGTTGGACAGGATAATTCTAACCAATCAGCGATCAGGAAACTTTTCCGAGCTAAAAGGGCACCGCTACGAGTCAATGCAAATGCGCCTCATTTAAAGAAATTGACTATAGGATAGTGGACCAACATTATAACTCTACACGGCACAATCTAAATGAATCGGTGGAACTTTAAAAGTTCAAACTTGCAGCGAATATTTTTATGTTGAACAGATCTATTTAAATGTTGTTGCTGTTTGTAAAATATATTATATAGTTTATTTATTTCTTTAGTTCTTTTCTTCAATGGGATATTTTTCCGTTGGAGTCCTTGGGCTTATAGCATCTTACTTTTACAACTGGGGTTGTAGCTTAGCTAATAATAATAATAATAATAATAATAATAATAATAATTCGCGTTCCCAAACACTTTTCCCACAATATATCATTTGGGGGACATCACCACGCCTCCGAGAGAGAGAGAGAGAGAGAGAGAGAGAGAGAGAGAGAGAGAGAGAGAGAGAGACCAGATCTTCCCATACACTTCGACACTTCCGGTGTATAATAACAGTCGCGCGTGTCTGTCCGTCTACTGGCTCCCTAACGGATATCTCACGAGGGGAAACGACACACACACACACACACACACACTCTCTCTCTCTCTCTCTCTCTCTCTCTCTCTCTCTCTCTCTCTCTCTCTCTCTCTCTCTCTCTCTCTCTCACCATTGTTTACCTTTCAACCTTATTTAAATTTCTCATAAAATCTCAGTGTTCCACTGTCTTGGA
>NC_090759.1:38064220-38079367 GCF_036898095.1 Palaemon carinicauda
GCCTGTTAAATTTGAATGTCATCAGCGAATTTGTACAATAATATAAACTGCAATAGATGATCATTAAAACAAGTTTCGTTTTCAATTTGAAATTTTACATGTATATGGATTCGCTCCCGCAGAAACATAATTGTAAATTTCATGAAATGTGGCATTGTTTCCTAATAATTTTCATGGAACTAGAACATCAATTCGCATATATGATAAACTGTATTGCTTCAAACAATGGCATGATGATAGCGTGAAGATAAAAAGAAAAGCATCTGGGAATTAATATGATAAACTACATCCGCTGGAAGTATACTGAGAGAGAGAGAGAGAGAGAGAGAGAGAGAGAGAGAGAGAGAGAGAGAGAGAGAGAGAGAGAGAGAGAGAGAGAGTAGTCATATCCTTTGCTAAGAAAGAGGCGTAAAATCATTCTTTTTCTTTGATATGAGAGAGAGAGAGAGAGAGAGAGAGAGAGAGAGAGAGAGTACTTATATCCTTTGCTAAAAGAAGGATAAAATAGTTCTTTTTCTTTGATGAGAGAGAGAGAGAGAGAGAGAGAGAGAGAGAGAGAGAGAGAGAGAGAGAGAGAGTAATCATATCCTTTGCTAAAAGAGAGGGGTAATATAGTTCTTTTTCTTTGATGAGAGAGAGAGAGAGAGAGAGAGAGAGAGAGAGAGAGAGAGAGAGAGAGAGAGAGAGTAGTCATATCCTTTGCTAAGAAAGAGGCGTAAAATCGTTCTTTTTCTTTGATGAGAGAGAGAGAGAGAGAGAGAGAGAGAGAGGAGAGAGAGAGAGAGAGAGAGAGAGAGAGAGAGTGATCATATCCTTTGCTAAAAGAGAGGGGTAAAATAGTTCTTTTTCTTTGATGAGAGAGAGAGAGAGAGAGAGAGAGAGAGAGAGAGAGAGAGAGAGAGAGATTTTGATTTTTCAAACATGACAGAAAAAAAGGGCAGCATCCCCTGTTCTCGGTGGCTGACACCTAACGACAAACAGCAGGTCACATTACCGTGACCCAGGCTGACCTCATTTGGTCAAGTGTCATAAGACGACCCAGGTAATGAAAAATGGCACGTCTGGAGGGATTGTATTGCCTAATAAAAACTATGAGGGGGGGGGGAGGCATCATTCTTTAATGGAAGGGAATCCTTATAGAAATATCTATAGAGATGAGAAAAACGAGATTTATAATGGAAAAAAAAAAAAAAAACACATTAGGAGTCCTTTGTTCCTGAAGTATGGAAGCTAAGTTTAAACATGTTTCTGCACTTCAAGTAGGTATAAATTATATATCAGAATACGAATGACATAAAACATACATACAGAAACACACATTATCTACCTATCTATTTATAATCATATGTATATATATATAAATATATATATATATACATATATATATATATATATATATATATATATATATATATATATTATATATATATATATATATATATATATATATATATATATATATATATATATATAAACTAGAAAAGAATGAATAAACAATAGGAATAAAATATTTTTTAGGGAATCTATATCTCTTTGCTGGCCTAAGAAAAGGAGACAAAAAGGCGACAGAAATGACACCATTTGCCCTCCGATTGTAACTGGGTCCCGAACATGGCACTCTGGTTATCTTCTGATTCATGTCGTCTCTGATATTCTCTCTCTCTCTCTCTCTCTCTCTCTCTCTCCTCTCTCTCTCTCTCTCTCTCTCTCTCTCTCTCTCTCTCTCTCTCTCTGCAGTGAAGGGAGCAATCCACTGAGATATGAACTCCGCGTTTCCTGATACGGACAGTTAAGCTATAACTCGTTTGCATTTATTCTTCGTTAGAACGATTTCGGAGAAGACAGACGATAAACAAGAACGCTGTATGAGCATGGGAGCAAAACTGATAATACATGCTACAGCATTTGTTCCGGAAGTTAATGGCGTATAGTAGATTTCAAGGCAAGAAGTAAAAATTATATATTATTATTATTATTATTATTATTATTATTATTATTATTATTATTACTATCCAAGTTACAACCCTAGTTGGAAAAGCAAGATGCTCTAAGCCCAGGGGCTCCAATAGGGAAAAATAGCCCAGTGAGGAAAGGAAATAAGGAAATAAATAAATGAAGAGAACAAATTAACAATAAATCATTCTAAAGAAAGTAACAACGTCAAAACAGATATGTCATAATATATATAAACTATTAACAACGTCAAAAACAAATATGTCATATATAAACTATAAAAAGACTCATGTCCGCCTGGTCAACAAAAAAGCATATTTATAATACCCCAAATCAGATATTTTTGGACAAATCTAAAAATACATCTGATTCGTCAGTTTTACCTTATAGTTTTGTTTCTTTTCATGATTGGGAGTATAGAATCATTATAATTGAGTCTTGAACGTTTCGATCAATGCAAATCTCATTCATTTTCTGATCTTTGGTCTCTGATTTATACTTTCCCGGCAAACTTAATATTTCCTTCTTTTTCTACTTTTCCCTTCATCTTGTCCTTTACTACGTTTTATCATAAGACTCTTTATCTCCATTGTTACACGTTTCTTTCATATATTTATCTTTATCTACCATTTTTTTTTCTCACATATTGTGTTTGTCTTAATTTTTAAACGTTTTTTCATACCATTTTTTTTCCTGTATCTTTTAATATGTTTCTTCCATAAAATTTTTCTTAATTCTTAAAAGCTCCTTTCATACTATTTTTTTCTGTATCTTTTAATATTTTTCTTCCATAATATTTTTTTTATTTTCAAAAGTTCCATTCATACCATTTTTTTTTACCTCTTAATATTTTCCTTCCATAATGTTTTTTCTTCATTTTCAAAAGCTCCTTTCATACTATTTTTTTTTTTTCTGTATCTTTTAATATTTTTCTTCCATAATATTCTTGCCTTCATTTTTTGACGTTTTTTCATACCATTATTTTCTGCATCTTCTAATATTTTCCATCTATATTGTTTTTGTCTTCTCCATCTGTAAACGTTTCTATCATAACATTTCATCTTTAATTCTCCATAATCCCCTTTCTTTTTTTTTTCTTACTTTTTTTTTTTTTACCTTGCCCTTCCATTCAAATTCTCCTTCACCTTTTTTTCCCCCTTAACCGAAAGCATCTTAATTCCCCTTCTTCCGTCTTGTCTCTTTTCTCCAACCTTTCAACGGTTTTCCCTCTCCCTTATCCACCCTCCTTACGCCTTCCATCCTCCCTTTTCCACCCTCGTGTCACGGGAGACTTTAAAGGAGCGATCAGACCTCCTTTATATGCTCGGGATATCCTATTTCCAATGTCCCGCACACAGGACACCGAATGCTGTTTTATCATGCCGACATAACACTACTGTTTGCTAACTCGCTGTCTGTTCTTGCATTGCTAGTGTATTTTGTTGTTGTTGTTGTTATTAATATTAATATTAATATTATTATTATTATTATTATTATTATTATTATTATTAGTATTACTTGCTAAGCTACAACCATAGTTGGAAAAGCCAGATGCTATGAGCCCACGGGCTCCAACAGGGAAAATAGCCCAATGAGGAAAGGAAACAAGGAAAATTTAAATATCTTTAAGAACAGTAACACCATTAAAATATAAATATAAAAGATAAAAACTTTAAGAAAACAAGAGGAAGAGAAATAAGATAGAATAGTGTGCCCGAGTGTACCCTCAAGCAAGAGAACTCTACCCCAAGACAGTGAAAGACCATGGTATTGCTATCCATTTTGCATTTAAATGAAAATTATTGGCTTATCTAACGTATAGTTATTTCCTCGTTTCCTTTTCTCACTGGGCTATTTTTCCCTGTTGGAGCGACTGGGTTTATAGCATCATGCTTTTCCAACTAGGGTTGTAGCTCAGCTAATAATAATAATAATAATAATAATAATAATATCCTATATCTCATCGTTTTTCTAAAAACTCTTCCATTGTCCTCGTTTATCTTTATTATAACCTTCCTTAAATTATATTTTTGTGTGTGTATGCATATGTATATATATATATATATATATATATATATATATATATATATATATATATATATATGAATATATAAATATATGTGTGTATATATATATATATATATATATATATATATATATATATATATTCTTCTCTATATTAATCTATCCATTACCTTACTTATCCTTGCACAGTCTTAATCGCTATTGTTTTAATATCTAATATTCCATTCGTAATCACCAATTTTGTTATCCTTCACCATACACTATCTTCCTTCTTAATTATTCTACGTCTAATTCATAATCACCAATTTTGTTATTCTTCATCATACACTATCTTCTTCCTCAATTATTCCACCTCTGCTTTGCATCCAATCACTACCCATTCATTTTTCTTTCATCCTATTCATAAACTATCTTGTATCTCCATCCTATTTTCCTTTCCTCTCCTTGACCATTTCCCGTGTCTCTTCATAGTCCGTGAAACCACCTGGTCCTTTCGGAGGCGGCAAAGGGGCATCCCTCACAATAGGAGCAAAAGGATTCCCCCCACCCAAAAGGATATTTCTGAAAGATGTGTTAAAATACCTCCTCTTCCTTGGCAACTTGATAAGGAAGGAGTCCTAACCATATCTCGGGATACAAGCCACGCCGTTCCTTTAAGCATTATAAGCTTGACAGGTTCGTCGGTTAGGTAAAGGATTCCGAAAAGGCTTTCAGGCATAGGCAGAAAAGAAGAAGATGAAGAAAAAAAAAAGGAAGGGAGAAAGGGTTTCATGAAGAAGAAGAAGAAGAAAGGAAGGGAAAAAGGGTTTCACGAAGAAGAAGAAGAAGAAGAAAGGAAGGGAAAAAGGGTTTCATGAAGAAGAAGAAGAAGATGAAGAAGAAGAAAGGAATGGAGAAAGGGTTTCAAGAAGAAGAAGAAGAAGAGGAAGAAGAAGAAGAAGAAGAAAGAAAGGGAGAAAGGGTTTCATGAAGAAGAAGAAGAAGAAGAAAGGAAGGGAAAAAGGGTTTCACGAAGAAGAAGAAGAAGAAAGGAAGGGAAAAAGGGTTTCATGAAGAAGAAGAAGAAGGAGAAGATGAAGAAGAAGAAAGGAATGGAGAAAGGGTTTCAAGAAGAAGAAGAAGAAGAGGAAGAAGAAGAAGAAGAAGAAAGAAAGGGAGAAAGGGTTTCATGAAGAAGAAGAAGTAGAAGAAAAAGAATAAGAAGAAAAGAAGGGAGAAAGGGTTTCATGAAGAAGAAGAAGAAGAAGAAGAAAAAGAAGAAGAAGAAAGGAATGGAGAAAGGGTTTCAAGAAGAAGAAGAAGAAGAGGAAGAAGAAGAAGAAGAAGAAAGAAAGGGAGAAAGGGTTTCATGAAGAAGAAGAAGAAGAAAGGAAGGGAAAAAGGGTTTCACGAAGAAGAAGAAGAAGAAGAAAGGAAGGGAAAAAGGGTTTCATGAAGAAGAAGAAGAAGATGAAGAAGAAGAAAGGAATGGAGAAAGGGTTTCAAGAAGAAGAAGAAGAAGAGGAAGAAGAAGAAGAAGAAGAAAGAAAGGGAGAAAGGGTTTCATGAAGAAGAAGAAGAAGAAGAAAGGAAGGGAAAAAGGGTTTCACGAAGAAGAAGAAGAAGAAGAAAGGAAGGGAAAAAGGGTTTCATGAAGAAGAAGAAGAAGGAGAAGATGAAGAAGAAGAAAGGAATGGAGAAAGGGTTTCAAGAAGAAGAAGAAGAAGAGGAAGAAGAAGAAGAAGAAGAAAGAAAGGGAGAAAGGGTTTCATGAAGAAGAAGAAGTAGAAGAAAAAGAATAAGAAGAAAAGAAGGGAGAAAGGGTTTCATGAAGAAGAAGAAGAAGAAGAAAGGAAGGGAAAAAGGGTTTCACGAAGAAGAAGAAGAAGAAGAAAGGAAGGGAAAAAGGGTTTCATGAAGAAGAAGAAGAAGAAGAAAGGAAGGGAAAAAGGGTTTCACGAAGAAGAAGAAGAAGAAGAAAGGAAGGGAAAAAGGGTTTCATGAAGAAGAAGAAGAAGGAGAAGATGAAGAAGAAGAAAGGAATGGAGAAAGGGTTTCAAGAAGAAGAAGAAGAAGAGGAAGAAGAAGAAGAAGAAGAAAGAAAGGGAGAAAGGGTTTCATGAAGAAGAAGAAGAAGAAGAAAGGAAGGGAAAAAGGGTTTCACGAAGAAGAAGAAGAAGAAAGGAAGGGAAAAAGGGTTTCATGAAGAAGAAGAAGAAGGAGAAGATGAAGAAGAAGAAAGGAATGGAGAAAGGGTTTCAAGAAGAAGAAGAAGAAGAGGAAGAAGAAGAAGAAGAAGAAAGAAAGGGAGAAAGGGTTTCATGAAGAAGAAGAAGTAGAAGAAAAAGAATAAGAAGAAAAGAAGGGAGAAAGGGTTTCATGAAGAAGAAGAAGAAGAAGAAGAAAAAGAAGAAGAAGAAAGGAATGGAGAAAGGGTTTCAAGAAGAAGAAGAAGAAGAGGAAGAAGAAGAAGAAGAAGAAAGAAAGGGAGAAAGGGTTTCATGAAGAAGAAGAAGAAGAAAGGAAGGGAAAAAGGGTTTCACGAAGAAGAAGAAGAAGAAGAAAGGAAGGGAAAAAGGGTTTCATGAAGAAGAAGAAGAAGATGAAGAAGAAGAAAGGAATGGAGAAAGGGTTTCAAGAAGAAGAAGAAGAAGAGGAAGAAGAAGAAGAAGAAGAAAGAAAGGGAGAAAGGGTTTCATGAAGAAGAAGAAGAAGAAGAAAGGAAGGGAAAAAGGGTTTCACGAAGAAGAAGAAGAAGAAGAAAGGAAGGGAAAAAGGGTTTCATGAAGAAGAAGAAGAAGGAGAAGATGAAGAAGAAGAAAGGAATGGAGAAAGGGTTTCAAGAAGAAGAAGAAGAAGAGGAAGAAGAAGAAGAAGAAGAAAGAAAGGGAGAAAGGGTTTCATGAAGAAGAAGAAGTAGAAGAAAAAGAATAAGAAGAAAAGAAGGGAGAAAGGGTTTCATGAAGAAGAAGAAGAAGAAAGGAAGGGAAAAAGGGTTTCACGAAGAAGAAGAAGAAGAAGAAAGGAAGGGAAAAAGGGTTTCATGAAGAAGAAGAAGAAGGAGAAGATGAAGAAGAAGAAAGGAATGGAGAAAGGGTTTCAAGAAGAAGAAGAAGAAGAGGAAGAAGAAGAAGAAGAAGAAAGAAAGGGAGAAAGGGTTTCATGAAGAAGAAGAAGTAGAAGAAAAAGAATAAGAAGAAAAGAAGGGAGAAAGGGTTTCATGAAGAAGAAGAAGAAGAAGAAGAAGAAGAAGAAAGGAATGGAGAAAGGGTTTCATGAAGAAGAAGAAGAAGAAGAAGAAAAAGAAGAAGAAGAAAGGAATGGAGAAAGGGTTTCATGAAGAAGAAGAAGTAGAAGAAAAAGAAGAAGAAGAAGAAAGGAAGGGAGAAAGGGTTTCATGAAGAAGAAGAAGAAGAAGAAGAAGAAGAAGAAAGAAAGGGAGAAAGGGTTTCATGAAGAAGAAGAAGAAGTAGAAGAAAAAGAAGAAGAAGAAAGGAAGGGAGAAAGGGTTTCATGAAGAAGAAGAAGAAGAAGAAAGGAAGGGAGAAAGGGTTTCATGAAGAAGAAGAAGAAGAAGAAAGGAAGGGAGAAAGGGTTTCATGAAGAAGAAGAAGAAGAAGAAGAAGAAGAAGAAGTAGAAGAAGAAGAAGAAAGGAAGAGAGAAAAGGTTTCATGCACGCGAAGAAAGCACATCATCTCGTTGCTTGGGATAAAAACATTGGAAGCGACTGCTTTTATAGAAAGCACAATATTGATAGATGAGAAGAGAATATATTTTCGTTCTGAGATTAAAGTTATCTTCATTGTTAACATAAAATGAAAATATAAAACTTCCAAAAAGAAAAAAAAATTCAGTAGATTTCTCTGATAAAATGATTGACAGTTTTCATAGGCAATATGTGATATAACAGAAGCCTAAGGAAAAAAAAGTCTCTAAATTAAAAATATCAGAAGATGTAAAAACACACAATCATGTGAAAAAAAAGAGGAAATAACGGATAGGAGAAAAAAAAAGGTTAAAGAAAATATTTGAATTTTCTATAAAAATATGGCTTCCAGCTCAAAGTACGCCGAACAACGCTGTATTATTTTTCAAAACATGGAGATATTTTCTTTTCTTAAATCTCTGGACGGTTGGGTTTTTTATTTCATAGCTACAGACACAACAGACATAGAAGTGTACGCACGAGAAAGTTTGGAAACGAAATAGAAAGCAAACAAGTTTTTGTAGAGGGCATGAACAATTCTTAAAGGTTCACAGAAAACTAGGAAAGATTTCTTACACTATAGAAAAAAAAATCAAATCAGCAAAAAAAAAAAAAAAAAAGAGGAAAAATAGCCTTACATTGCACATATAAACGGTTTACAGAAAGCTAGGAAAGATTTCTTTCACTATAAAAAAAAAAAAAAAAAAAAAAAAAAAAAAAAAAAAAAAAAAAAAAAAAAAAAAAAAAGCCTTACATGGCACATATGAACGGTTCACAGAAAAATAAGATACATCTGTGAAATTTTAGAAAATCAATTAGAAATAAAAAAATAGCTTTACAGTGCAACATTCGAACGCAGTGTATGTAAATATTCAACTTGAAAGTCTTTGTATGTGGTCTGAATACATATTCACTTTAAAACCTCGTCATAGCCCTTCGCTGTACAAGACATTATTACTATTATTATTATTATTATTATTATTATTACTAGCCAAGCTACAACCCTAGTTGGAAAAGAAAGATGCTATAAGCCCAAGGGCTCCAATAGGGAAAAATAGCCCAGTGAGGAAAGGAAATAAGGAAATAAATAAATGATGAGAATAAATTAACAATAAATCATTCTAAAATCAGTAACAACGTCAAAACAGAGATGTTCTATATAAACTATTAACAACGTCAAAAACAGATATGTCATATTATAGAAACTATGAAAAGACTCATGTCAGCCTGGTCAACATAAAAACATTTGCTCCAACTTTGAACTTTTGAAGTTCTACTGATTCAACGATTAGGAAGATCATTCCACAACTTGGTCACAGCTGGAATAAAACTTCTAGAATACTGTGTCGTATTGAGCCTCATGATGGAGAAGGCCTGCTGGCTATTAGAATGAATCGTGCAAACGTAAGTTCAATTGAATTCATACCAATTAATCCCAAGCTACAGTCCTGTAATTACTCCCACCAAAGAAGTTGGGATGAGATTACGTTTTTCGCCCTTGTTTGTCCGTTTGTTTGTTTGTGATCTGTTTGTTTGTTTGCAAACAACTTCCTTGCCACAATGTTACTTCAAAGAGTAGTGCAACTTTCAGAAATTAATTATGTTGAGACGTGGGAGTTATTCAATTTTGAAAGTCCTAAATCAAAGGTCAAGGTCGAGGTAGAGAAAAAGCTCGACTGAATTAACCCTAAGGCAAGCTGTTGTCGAGAAATAAGCTGCCGTGGTGGAGGTCTGCACTCTCAGAGTGCTTGTCTAGAGTACTAAATATCGTCCGGATCTTTTGATCGATATACAGTAAATACAATTATTATTATTATTATTATAATTATTATTATTATTATTATTATTACTTGCTAAGCTACAACCCTAGTTGGAAAAGCAGAATGCTATAAGCGTAGGAGCCCCAACAGGGAAAATAACCCAGAGAGGAAAGGAAATAAGGAAAAGTAAATTTTTTTAAGAACGGCAACAACATTAAAATAAATATCTCCTACATAAACTATAAAAACTTCAACAAAACAAGAAGAGAAATTAGATAGAATAGTGTGCCCGAGTGTACCCTCAAGCAAGAGAACTCTAACCCAAGACAGTGGAAGACCATGGTACAGCGATACAAGGCAAACAGTTGCACACACAATCTACAGCAAAATATATTTCTCTCCGCATTTTCCATGAGAACATTTCCCCCCGCTGAGAATCCCAGCATGGGATGAGAAATCTCACACGTTCGCCAAATATCTTAACCTGAGCTATTGGGGAGAACCTGTTCGGATTTAGGGGCGGTGGGCTGGTCGGTCCACCACTGGCTGACACAACGCTATTGTTCTCTTCGAAAAGGAAATTTGCGTGTTAGGTAAAACTCGCATACAAGTTATTCAAACGGCGTGGGTCGAATTCCCCTGTAATCAGTGGGGGTCCGCTGGGTTAAAACCCGATATTATTATTATTATTATCATTACTATTACTATTATTATTAGCTAAGCTACAACCCTAGTTGGAAAAGCAAGATGCTATAAGCCCAAGGGCTCCAACAGGCAAATATAATGCTGACACAAGTCTTTTTATAGCTTATATATGAAATATCTGTTTTGATGTTGTTACTGTTTTTTTAAAATATTTTATTCTAATTGTTCATTATTTCTCATATCGTTTATTTCCTTTCCTCACTGGGCTATATATTTTTTTTCCAGTTGGAGCCCTTGGGCTTATAGCATCTTGTTTTATCCAAATAGGGTCACAGCTTAGCTATAATAATAATAATAATAATAATAATAATAATAATAATAATAACAATAATAATAATAATAATTTTATCTTGATTTTCTTCTTCTCAGCATCATATATATCATCAGAATTATTAGTATTAAAGTCATGATTATTATTACGATACGGAATTTCGTTCACTGTATATTAATATTAATATAGTGGACGGAATTCCGTATCCTATACCTTAATGAATAATAAACAGAAATACCTTAAAGGAAGTTGTAATAAATCCCTGAGGGCCCAATCAAGTGTAAATATAATCATCCTTAGGGGAAAGAGCCCCTTCACTTTACTCCAAAGGGAATTAAGATGTTCCCACCGGAATTCCCATCCCCATGGGAATTTTTACGTCTCTTCCTTGTTAATCCTAAGGGCATTGTTTGATGTAGCCCCTCGTGTTATTGTAGGAAGACATGCAGCGACATCTCTCCTTAGATAGTAGAACCTCATATTTACATCGTTTATTTATTTCCCTATTTCCTTTCGTCAGTGGGCTATTTTTCCCTGTTGGAGCCCTTGGGCTTATAGCAACGTGCTTTTCCAACTAGGGTTGTAGCTTAGCTAATAATAATAATAATAATAATAATAATAATAATATTCTCGTAAAACCTTTATGCCTTAGAGGCTTATTATTTTCAGAGAACCTTTGGGCAGTGGAGACCTCACGTTACTCCCGGGGAATCAGGTGTCCTTCTTTCGTGGCGTTACCGTCATGCCCTTTGGAAATGGTTCCGGCATTTCCCTCAGAGGATTCGGTGTTTGTCCTGATGACTCGATCCTATTTTGGATTTTTTTTTTCCTCCGGGATGAAAGATCTTATTTCCTACACTGTTAGAAAAACCCTAATTTTAATCGGAAATTCTCCGTAAAAATATATTGTTCTCAACCGTATTTTAGTAAAATACAGGCGACCATAATTCTACTTTACGGGTTGGCGGCCGTAATACCAATCTTTTACACAAAATATCCGTTTTTCAAACCGTAAAAATCCTGGAATAAATGTTGCCAGACATTTACCGTTTTGAAATACAAATTTTTAACAGTGTGGAGACCTTTAGATCGTCTTCTGATGTCCAGCATTGTTTGTTCCGGGGGGGGGGGGGTGATAAGTGATGGTCTTTCTCGATTACGTATGATAGCCATGTTATGATGCAGGTTGATCCTCGAGTTTGTGATGTTCTGGATAGTACCCCCAGTATGCTTTCTCATCTAAACATAAGCCTATCGCTAATCATGCATTTCACCCCAAAATTTTCTCCCCACATCATTCTTCGACTCGAATTTCCCTCTATTCTTCCCCCCATAAGCCTATCGCTAATCATGCATTTCACCCCCAAAATTTTCTCCCCACATCATTCTTCGACTCGAATTTCCCTCTATTCTCCCCCCATAAGCCTATCGCTAATCATGCATTTCACCCCCAAAATTTTCTCCCCACATCATTCTTCGACTCGAATTTCCCTCTATTCTCCCCCCATAAGCCTATCGCTAATCATGCATTTCACCCCCAAAATTTTCTCCCCACATCATTCTTCGACTCGAATTTCCCTCTATTCTTCCCCCCATAAGCCTATCGCTAATCATGCATTTCACCCCCAAAATTTTCTCCCCACATCATTCTTCGACTCGAATTTCCCTCTATTCTCCCCCCATAAGCCTATCGCTAATCATGCATTTCACCCCCAAAATTTTCTCCCCACATCATTCTTCGACTCGAATTTCCCTCTATTCTCCCCCCATAAGCCTATCGCTAATCATGCATTTCACCCCCAAAATTTTCTCCCCACATCATTCTTCGACTCGAATTTCCCTCTATTCTCCCCCCATAAGCCTATCGCTAATCATGCATTTCACCCCCAAAATTTTCTCCCCACATCATTCTTCGACTCGAATTTCCCTCTATTCTCCCCCCATAAGCCTATCGCTAATCATGCATTTCACCCCCAAAGATTTTCTCCCCACATCATTCTTCGACTCGAATTTCCCTCTATTCTCCCCCCATAAGCCTATCGCTAATCATGCATTTCACCCCCAAAATTTTCTCCCCACATCATTCTTCGACTCGAATTTCCCTCTATTCTCCCCCCATAAGCCTATCGCTAATCATGCATTTCACCCCCAAAATTTTCTCCCCACATCATTCTTCGACTCGAATTTCCCTCTATTCTCCCCCCATAAGCCTATCGCTAATCATGCATTTCACCCCCAAAATTTTCTCCCCACATCATTCTTCGACTCGAATTTCCCTCTATTCTCCCCCCATAAGCCTATCGCTAATCATGCATTTCACCCCCAAAATTTTCTCCCCACATCATTCTTCGACTCGAATTTCCCTCTATTCTCCCCCCATAAGCCTATCGCTAATCATGCATTTCACCCCCAAAATTTTCTCCCCACATCATTCTTCGACTCGAATTTCCCTCTATTCTCCCCCCATAAGCCTATCGCTAATCATGCATTTCACCCCCAAAATTTTCTCCCCACATCATTCTTCGACTCGAATTTCCCTCTATTCTCCCCCCATAAGCCTATCGCTAATCATGCATTTCACCCCCAAAATTTTCTCCCCACATCATTCTTCGACTCGAATTTCCCTCTATTCTCCCCCCATAAGCCTATCGCTAATCATGCATTTCACCCCCAAAATTTTCTCCCCACATCATTCTTCGACTCGAATTTCCCTCTATTCTCCCCCCATAAGCCTATCGCTAATCATGCATTTCACCCCCAAAATTTTCTCCCCACATCATTCTTCGACTCGAATTTCCCTCTATTCTCCCCCCATAAGCCTATCGCTAATCATGCATTTCACCCCCAAAATTTTCTCCCCACATCATTCTTCGACTCGAATTTCCCTCTATTCTCCCCCCATAAGCCTATCGCTAATCATGCATTTCACCCCCAAAATTTTCTCCCCACATCATTCTTCGACTCGAATTTCCCTCTATTCTCCCCCCATAAGCCTATCGCTAATCATGCATTTCACCCCCAAAATTTTCTCCCCACATCATTCTTCGACTCGAATTTCCCTCTATTCTCCCCCCATAAGCCTATCGCTAATCATGCATTTCACCCCCAAAATTTTCTCCCCACATCATTCTTCGACTCGAATTTCCCTCTATTCTCCCCCCATAAGCCTATCGCTAATCATGCATTTCACCCCCAAAATTTTCTCCCCACATCATTCTTCGACTCGAATTTCCCTCTATTCTCCCCCCATAAGCCTATCGCTAATCATGCATTTCACCCCCAAAATTTTCTCCCCACATCATTCTTCGACTCGAATTTCCCTCTATTCTCCCCCCATAAGCCTATCGCTAATCATGCATTTCACCCCCAAAATTTTCTCCCCACATCATTCTTCGACTCGAATTTCCCTCTATTCTCCCCCCATAAGCCTATCGCTAATCATGCATTTCACCCCCAAAATTTTCTCCCCACATCATTCTTCGACTCGAATTTCCCTCTATTCTCCCCCCATAAGCCTATCGCTAATCATGCATTTCACCCCCAAAATTTTCTCCCCACATCATTCTTCGACTCGAATTTCCCTCTATTCTCCCCCCATAAGCCTATCGCTAATCATGCATTTCACCCCCAAAATTTTCTCCCCACATCATTCTTCGACTCGAATTTCCCTCTATTCTCCCCCCATAAGCCTATCGCTAATCATGCATTTCACCCCCAAAATTTTCTCCCCACATCATTCTTCGACTCGAATTTCCCTCTATTCTCCCCCCATAAGCCTATCGCTAATCATGCATTTCACCCCCAAAATTTTCTCCCCACATCATTCTTCGACTCGAATTTCCCTCTATTCTCCCCCCATAAGCCTATCGCTAATCATGCATTTCACCCCCAAAATTTTCTCCCCACATCATTCTTCGACTCGAATTTCCCTCTATTCTCCCCCCATAAGCCTATCGCTAATCATGCATTTCACCCCCAAAATTTTCTCCCCACATCATTCTTCGACTCGAATTTCCCTCTATTCTCCCCCCATAAGCCTATCGCTAATCATGCATTTCACCCCCAAAATTTTCTCCCCACATCATTCTTCGACTCGAATTTCCCTCTATTCTCCCCCCATAAGCCTATCGCTAATCATGCATTTCACCCCCAAAATTTTCTCCCCACATCATTCTTCGACTCGAATTTCCCTCTATTCTCCCCCCATAAGCCTATCGCTAATCATGCATTTCACCCCCAAAATTTTCTCCCCACATCATTCTTCGACTCGAATTTCCCTCTATTCTCCCCCCATAAGCCTATCGCTAATCATGCATTTCACCCCCAAAATTTTCTCCCCACATCATTCTTCGACTCGAATTTCCCTCTATTCTCCCCCCATAAGCCTATCGCTAATCATGCATTTCACCCCCAAAATTTTCTCCCCACATCATTCTTCGACTCGAATTTCCCTCTATTCTCCCCCCATAAGCCTATCGCTAATCATGCATTTCACCCCCAAAATTTTCTCCCCACATCATTCTTCGACTCGAATTTCCCTCTATTCTCCCCCCATAAGCCTATCGCTAATCATGCATTTCACCCCCAAAATTTTCTCCCCACATCATTCTTCGACTCGAATTTCCCTCTATTCTCCCCCCATAAGCCTATCGCTAATCATGCATTTCACCCCCAAAATTTTCTCCCCACATCATTCTTCGACTCGAATTTCCCTCTATTCTCCCCCCATAAGCCTATCGCTAATCAT